>NC_133788.1:6882948-7030290 GCF_003597395.2 Chelonoidis abingdonii | reverse complement strand
ACAGAGGTTTATTCGATGACAGGAACAGGGTCTAAAACAGAGCTTGTAGATACAGCGAACCGGACCCCTCGGCTGGGTCCATTCTGGGGGGGCAGTGAGCCAGACCCCCAGGTCTGCACTTCACTCCTCGTCCCCGGCCAGCTCCAGACTAACAACCCCCTCGAGCCCCTCCTCTCTGCTCAGCTCCTTTCCCGGGCCAGGAGGTCACCTGATCCGTTTGTCTCCAACACCTTCAGCTGGCACCTTTGCAGAGGAGGGGCCCAGGCCATCAATGCTAGGAGACAGAGGGTCAGGCATTTAGGTGCACTGGCCCTTTGCTCTGCCAGATACTTAAGAACTGCCTAGGGAACACTGAGGCACCAATACAGTATTCAGAGAAAACGTTAAGAACATTCCTAGTTCGTCACACATGGCACAGAGCGAGCTAGCAGTTCATGTCTTCCAGTTGTTAGGGCAATAGCATATTGTAATAGTGAATCATGTATGGAAATCAGACTTGAAAGTCAGGCTCTTTCCTCCAATCAACATGCCTACCGCTCCCTTCCTCACAAATATTCATCCTCCATCTTTTCATTGACAGCATAGCACCCATGCTGACTAGCATGTTAAATAATTTAACTGTACTCAAACCTTCTTAGTTTGTTGTTTGCCTAGCTTAATACTTGCTCTTCATCCTATCCAGCATGGAAACCAGCAAGCAACCTTAGAGCTTCAAGTGGATTCCAGGCACCAATCAAAAAGAAGGCATGTTGGGATTGCTTTAAAAATCTTTCTGCCTGGTGACCTGAACCCTAGGGCTTGTCTACACTAGAAATGTTAGGTCAGCTTACAACCACTGCAGTAATTATTCTGGTGGTTCATGTCCACACTACCCTCCTTCTGTAGGTGATGCGTGTCCTCATGAGGAGCACTTCCACTGACATAAGAGGGCAGTATGGAGGGTTGAGAGCCTGGGCTCTCAGCTCCAAATGCAGCTTCCTGCCGGGAGCCCAGCTCCCCCTCCGCACTCCTTGGGCTCTTGGCTCCCCGCCGCCATGAGCCTGGCTGCCCCCCTTAGCTCCCCAGGCTCCCAGCAGGGAGTTCTGCATCCCAATGCAGAAGCCAGGAGCCTCAGGGCAGCCAGTGGGGGCCGAGAAATTGACAAGAATGACAGCTGATGATAGTAATGCAGTGTCTACTGGGACACTGCATCACCCTAACTGCACTGACATAAGCCCTTCACCTCTCTTGGAGGTGGAGTTATGTCAGTGTAGTCGGGTACTTACATAGGTGGGAGCAAGGGTGTAGCGTGTACACTGACATAATTAGGTTGACGTAAACTGCCTTGCATCGACCTAACTCTGTAATGTAGACCAAGCCTTAGACTTATTAGTCAGAAAACTTTACATTTTCTCTTTATAGGATTCTTGCCAAAAGGGTGATGATATGGCTCAGTGACTAGAATTGCCGTGGCTGAACTGTGCTGTTAACTAGGTTACAAAACTATATTTATAGAGGCTGCTACTGAAGGTTTTTCAGGTAAATCAAGGACTTGACTAATTATTCCAGCCTCGTTGGTGGTCTTTAAAATACTTCACCCAGTATCTTGGTCCCATCTAGTCTGGAGCATGGTCCTGTAAATTGGTTTAAGTTGGGTCGTGTCTCTACCGGCTAAGAAAACTGTTAATGCTGTTCTTTTAAGTACATTTAAATATATTTTGCTAGAGATGTGCTAATGTGTCTCCTATAGCTGCTGTAGACAAGGCTATTGATTCAACTTCACTGACCTGTTGTCAGGCATAAGGCATATTTGAACTTGAGTTCTATATGATCTTCTGATTTAAACTTTTAATTCTGAAGGGCTTGCATCATAGGATCTGCCCCATATGAGCTGACTGGATCTCAGCTAGAGGACAAATGTGACTTGGATTTAAATGATTGACACTATTGCATACTGTTTCTTGTCGTGAGAATGTTACACTGACTGCTTGCTTCAAGTGTGAACTGTGTTTTTACATATAACTTCTGCTTTACAGGAAAGCAATGTTCGATACACCAGAAGATGATCCCAATTACGATCCGCTGCCCGAAGAGCGACCAGGAGGATTTGCATGGGGTGAAGGTCAGCGCCTTGGAGGCTAATAAATGGCTGTGCCAAAACCCAGACATAACTGGAAGG
Source organism: Chelonoidis abingdonii (assembly GCF_003597395.2). Classification (NCBI taxonomy): domain Eukaryota; kingdom Metazoa; phylum Chordata; order Testudines; family Testudinidae; genus Chelonoidis; species Chelonoidis abingdonii. The sequence continues at coordinate 7,028,132 of NC_133788.1, read as the reverse complement.
AACTAAACTGAAGTACCATATTGGGAATTCTCTTTCTCGTTGTTGCAGAAAGGACACTTTACAGCTTTATGGTTCTGAATACAAGAAGCACTTTATGATATGGCAGTCTAACTAATCCAAGATGTTTCCAGGAGACTACCAGTGTGTCTCTACACCAGGGGTTTTGTTGTATTGGTACTGAAAGCATAATCTAGTGGAGCCAAAACAAAAACAACCAACCAACCCAACTGGAAACCATTTCCTGTTAACTTCAGTTAACAAGACCATGCGTACTCATTTAAAAATGTTTCTAAGGCATTTTTTCCAAGTTATTTAATACAGGAAACTGTGTATGGGAAACTTGGAGGGACAAAATAAAACCTTGGCTTTAACTTTTTTCTCATTGGATAAAAAGCAGACGTGTGAGATCTTTTAAAGTGATTCCCTATTCTCATTGTCGAAGGCTGGTATGAAGCAAAATACACTAAATTTCCAAGCCTGTTTTCTTTTGAGTCAGACAGGATTTTAATTTTGGATGGTGCAAATTTTACCTTGCTAATTCTATGAAAGTAGACTGCTGTAGTTCCAGTATGAGCCCTATTATGAACCTAGCTTGCAGGCTGAGAATACATCTTGATCCAGATTATTTTGAACTACATATGGCCAGGCATGAGTCTCACTGACATGCTTATACATGCGGTAGCAAATGCAAATATGCATGTATAGTTCTGAAAAATCTAACTTTTTTTTTTCAAAGTAGTCATCAAATTATTCAGAATGCTGTGAAAGATATTCCCATATAATTTAGACTAGTAGCTTCTAGACTGGGATACGCATAGCTCTGAGATAGTGAGTGAATAAAATAAAATGTCTTATGACTGCTTGTTACCTTCTTGCATAATCTGTTGATTTGAGTGAAATGATAGACAAGAAGACAAGGCTAGAGAAAGTTTAACATGCTTGATGCAAACATGAAAGCTCCCTGATGTGTATTTCGGTGTTAATAAAAGGTTCCAGTGACAGCCCTGGAGACATGGCAAAAATCCTAGGTTTCCTCACCAACATGCCTCAGCCATGACCTGTAGAGAAGAGGGTAGTTAATACTGTGCGCTAAATTCAGTCCCTGAACTCTGCAGAGACTGCTAATGAGAGGGCTGTGAACGATATGGACATCTAGCCAACAAGAATTGGAGTGACATCAACTCATTCACATAGGCCCCTGAACAGCTATCACAGAATGGACCAGCTAACCTGGATTGGATTTGAACTAGTGACTTGTCTGAGAGGTTTCATATCCCACTTCTCATCACTGAAGGTATCCATCCATCGTAATCATGAATTTCAAAAATTGAGTGGGATGCGTGTACTCTGAAGTTTTGGTGGGGGCTGATGGTGAGTTGTGATCTCATGTATCAACCGAGTGGTTTTCCGTAATCTTCCGTCTGCCAGTAAAGCTTCATCTCAGTATAACAGGAAACTAGTACAGATGGCAGCATATCACTAAAAATAAGTGTTTGAGACTTACAGAAATCTCTTGGTCTAGAAAATGGCTTGGTCTGTGTTTTAAATCCTACTTTTATTCTTTTGAGAGGTAAGAATGTATTTGGGTCTAACTTTGGAGGGGGAGGGGGCAATTTGATTAGATCCGTGTTCTAATTTTTTGTATAGAGACTCTTGTTAATCTGCAGGTGGACTGTTAGCAGGCAGGGGTTGGTGCTAAAGGACAGTTCTGTAGCTAGGACCAAAATCTGTCTGTAAAAGGGAGGTCTGTTTCTCACCACTGTAACAAGAAGCATATGCATATATTCATAAGGATCAAGACCCAGGCTCGTCTACTGAAACTACTTGCTACTTTTTGCAGTATATTTGTTAATTTGTACTCAAAGTCAAGTTTTAAAGAGCATATTAATAGAAGTGTGGTGCTAGAGACATCCTCAAAGATGAGGGAATGACATATTGGCTATCCTGAAATACCTCATGATGTAGTTGTCTTCCGATGCTGTCTCGTCTTTATGCCGTGCATCTTCCACTATTTTAATACTTTCAGAAACTTGTACTGTTTGCAATTGAAGCCACTTATGTTGCTGCGGAGCAGGACCAGTTCCTTAATCTCTAGACCATAGAATTCTATGCAGCTGACTTTGTTTCAGGGCAGTGAGTTTGATCTCCTGCCACCCAGACTCCTGCCTTCACTTAACATGAAGGGGAGGCAGGCTTGTCAGGCTAAGTACCAGCAAGCTGCAGGCCAGGTCAGTGGCTGACGGGCCTAGTGCTCCATTAAAGATGATGATGTTGAAGTAAATCTGCTTGGGATATTGAGATGTGCCTATCATAAAGAAATAGGAAGTATAGGAGGAGACTGCTTGCCTGAGTTATGTGGCTAGAGAGACAGCTGCTGGCTTGTTGTAGTATAAAATGGCTTTTCATGGCCTGTTGTTTCCTAGCTCTGTTTACTTGTTGCACTCTTTTTCTGGCATTTCTTTTAAATTTCGTTTAAGCTTTTTTACACCCATGTGAGGGAAGACATAGATTATATGCTGCTCTCCTTCCCAGAATTTGTCCTGGATGGCTGGGGGTGGGGGGGGAGGAAGGAAGCTATTGCCCCATCCCATTCTACACTACAAGGCTCCTGGTCCTGGTTTCTTCCAGACACTATTATTCTGGGACCATCTGTTTCTTCCAGCATCTGCCTCTGCTGTTCCCTAAGCCTTTGTCTGCTCTGGGACTCCTGGAACAGGATAGAGAGGGAAGTCTGGGAAGCCAGGCTGACCTCAAATGGTCAGTATTCCCCATTGTAGTCCTATAATAACTCAAGCATTTACTTTAGAGAGAGACAAATCATGTGTTGAACTTAAAATAGGAAGAAGCCACCTTTTTTATGTCTATTAGGTACTTATATGGCTTTAAATGACTGTTACTCTTTTAAATTTCACTAAAAGCTGAACTACCTCTACAACTTCCATTGGTTATAGCCACTAATAATAGGGTTGAGGAATTATAAACAACAGTTTGACAGGACATACAGCCACTTCAAGTAGCAGTAAAATTTTATGGAGGTGGAATGTAGTTATCCAAATATGTAATAACCTTATTCTTGTGGAATAATGCCAACTGGTCTTTAATGACTGTAAGTGAACACTGCTTCCCCAAACGCCATCCTGTACTATTGGTGAGAGTGCTGTGCGTCAGGTTGCCAACGGCACTTTCTGCAGCATTCTTCTTTCCTTGAAGATCATTCAAGGAGGGTAGGTGGCTACAGGTGATGGGACAGACTGCGTGTTCATAAGACATTTTATAGGGCAGCTAAGTGCTTAACAGATGTGTGAAGAATTTTGGTCATAGTCTAAAAACAAAGCTGCTCATCCTCTGAACCACATGTCAAAGTTTAAATGAAGAAAAGTATTGTACTTCATAAATCGCATGCATCAAATATTTAACAGTCGCAAGAACCACTGAAGAAAATACTTGCTTAGTCAAACTAGATTCCCAGTACGTGGCAGTGATTGTTCCACATCAGCCTTTGTTTTATACTTTAGTCTCTCAAACTCTCTTAAGCTTCATCTCTTTGAAACCTCAGGCACTCACACTTTATTGAAGTAAATATTTGTTACACAAATGGTGTGGTGGCTACTGCTAAGGAACCAGCCATAGTTATTTTCAGGTGTTTCATTTGTGATTCTAAAATGGTAGCTTTGGTTGAGTGTCTCCCACCTTCAGATTCCAAAGTCAACATTATCCCAAACTGAAGTTGGAGTATTTTTCTAAAGCAGCTAGTTAATTTTGTGTTCTTTCAGTGTAGCCAGGTAAGCTTATTTGCTGCAGTGTGCTGGGAAGCATGGTAGCAAGCAACTAAGCAAGACACAAAAAGTAATTTTTCTGTTCTACACCACACTGATTAGGCCTGAACTGGACAATTGTCTCCAGTTCTGGGTGCCACATTTCAGGAAAGATTTAGACAAATTGGAGAAAGTCCACAGAAGAGCAACACAAATGATTCAAGGGCTAGAAAATATGATCTGAGGGAAGATTGCAAAACCTGAGTTTTAGTCTAGAGGAGAGAAGACATTGGGGGGACATAACACAGGGGTCGGCAACCTTTCAGAAGTGGTACGCTGAGTCTTCATTTATTCACTCTAATGTAAGGTTTCGTGTGCCAGTAATACATTTTGAGAAGGTCTCTTTCTTTGTCTATAATATATAACTAAACTATTGTTGTATGTAAAGTAAATAAGGTTTTTTAAATGTTTAAGAAGCTTCATTTAAAACTAAAATGCAGAGCCCCTGGACCAGTGGCCAGGACCTGGACAGTGTGAGTGCCACTGAAAATCAGCTCACGTGCCGCCTTCGGCACTCGTGCCATAGGTTGCGTACCCCTGTGATAACATAAGTACATAAAAGGTTTTTGCAAGGAAGAAGGAGAAAAATTGTTCTTTAACCTCTCAGGCTAGGCCAAGAAGCAATGGGCTGAAAATGCAGGCAGGGTGGTTTAGGGTGGACATTAGGAAAAGCTTCCTACCTATTAGGATAGTTAAGCACTGGAATAAATTGCCTATGTAGGTTGTGGAATCTCTGTCACTGGAGATTAAGAGCAGGTTATACAAACACCTGTCAGGGATTATCTAAATAATAGTTAGTCCTGCCTTGAGTTCAGGGGACTGGATTAGAAGACCTCTCGAATTCCCTTCCACGCCTATGATTTTATGGTCACTGCCCAATGCTGGTGAAATAATAGGGAGGAGACAAGTAGTTTACCCAGATGTTGTCATATTTGGGCCTAAAATTCAGAAGTAGGACTCCAGAATTCTTATGCTTAAGCTGCTGCTTGTACACTTTTTAAAAATAAGCTGTCCATTTCCCCCATGCCCTGTGACACTATTTTTTTAAGAAAGTAATTAGTGAATTCCATGGGGAAGTGAACTGCAGAAGATGATACTGCTAGTAGTGAGATATTTAACAGGGTGACCTTATTTCCATTAGGCTAGGTGACTCCGTTCTCACAGTTAAATACACTATCTTTTGCCTTCTTCCCTCTCTGAAGAAAGGGGAGAGATAATTTCCACATTTCAGTTGGACCTTCCATCAAAACAGAGAAAAGAAGTGTTAGCCCTAGGCCCAGTCTCCCATGAGGACTTCTGGTAGAAATGTTCCCAAAGAATGGTACTGTAGCCACTCAGGTTGAAAAGCAGCAAGTCAGATTTCAGGGCCTGGGACTGTTCCCGTTGGAAGCAGAAATTGATGGAATCTGCTATTTTCTTTGCGATCTTGTTTATTTATAAGGAAAGGTACAAAGTCCTGCTTCTCCAAATGCAGGAGGAACTGGAAACAAAAAGGGGCAGTTTCTTAGCTTACGGCTGGGAGCCTCTTTATCCAGCACCAGACCCAAAAGCTCTCGTTTTTTCCATGGTCACATCATGCTCACAAGCCACTGCCTGGCTTCCTTACTTTTTGCCTGTGCATCTGTGTGTTCTGTTCTACCCCAAACAATACTCAGCCAAAAAAACCTCAAAAAAATTTGTGTGTGGCTTCAGAACTCTTCCTGTGTCTTGGGGGGTCAGGAGGATGCAATGTTTTTTAAATTTAATTCATCCTGACAGTTATGTTACGTTAACTGCAGCGTACATTCATACCTAGTTTCAAAGAGGTTTGTGATTGTCACCAGTATCTCTCAGCATAACAGTGGGGTAGTGGATGTCTTTAGCAAAAAAGGCCAGAAACACTATTTAAAAGGGACATATAAAGCCTATTTCTGTGCTAAATGTTTGTGTGTTTAATCCACTTTTCAGTGTATCTTTGAATGTGGTGACCATGGATGATGAAATGCCCTCGGTGGAGGGACACCAGCAAAAACTCTAGGCCTGGGAGCCATTTGGAACTGCTTGGTGCATTTCTTTCATCTATATATCCCCAGAACTGGCGCCAGGGGTTTTAGCGCCCTAGGCACACGGCAATTTCACCATCCTGTGGCTCCGGTGGAGCTGCTGCACTGGTGCCTGTGGAAGGTCCACCGGAGCCGTGGGAGCAGCCGATCGTCGACAGGCACGACTGCGGCAGCTCCACTGGAGCTGCAGACCCTCTGCAGGCACGACTGCGGCAGCTCCACTGGAGCCGCCTACCGCCCCCTCCGGCAAAACGCCGCCCACCAATAATCCTGCTGCCCTAGGCGATTGCCTAGGTCGCCTAAATGGAAGCGCTGGCCCTGTATATCCCTCTTCTGTTCTTCCTTTTCTAATCCAAGATTTCAGATCCTCTTTATTTTGACTCCTAAGTGTAGGTCTTTGTCCTCTTTCGACCTACCCCACCCCCTTTCTTTTGAGCTAGAAGGCTCTGACTTTCTGTGTGCCCCTCTCTGTTATCCCCTTTTCCATTATCCTTTGTATGGTTGAAGGCTTGAGTACACGCTCACCAGTGCTCTGTCTCCATGCACTTTTCCTTCTCCCACTCCTCAGGTGATTGAAGACAAGATACTGAACACCGTGTGTATGTGCCTATGGTAATAGACCGGGTAAGTGGATGCCTTACTATGGGATATGTTAGAAGCCTTAAAACCATCCTTACACATAAGGTTTTAATTTTATCAGTATAAAGTTAAGACAGCAGAGGTGGGGTGCACACAGGTGACTCTTTACCTGCGTCAGTGCGCTCTATACACACACATTCTCACACTTCTCTTAACAAGTAGCTGGCAGCCTGGGGAAAAGAGGGGGTAGAGTAAGGGTTTGTCCATGAATTATGTAACATTTTGGGAAGATTTTTTTCAAAACCCCCCCACTCCTTGTAACAGTTACACAGACCCCACAATTAAGGATCCACCCCCTAATACCTTATGTGATTGATAGAGGGCTCCTATCCAGCGGGGCCGGCCCACCCTGTAGCATGCTAAGGTGGGACGCAGACCAACTCTACTTGTGGGCTGTGGGGACTACAGCTCCCAGCCTGCCCCGCTCTGAGCTAGTGGGACGCAGGCCGCGGGAGCGGTGCAGGCCGGGAGTTGTAGTCCCAGGAGGAGTGTCGCGGAGCCGGGCCGCAATCCCTGGGCGCGGCCGGCAGCGGGAACACGTGGGCGAGGGGCGGGGCGGCCGCATGTCCCCCTGCAGGAGCTGATCCCGGCACGGCCGCGGCCCGGGGGCGATGCCTCAGGAGGGCGAACTGCCCCCGGCCAAGAGACTGAAGCTGGCGCCGTCTCCCCGCAGAGCCATGCTGCTGGCGCCGCCCGGAGCCAAGCGCCAGCCGCCGGCTCCCAGCGCCGGGGAGACGCAGCGCAGGAGCCTCCCCATCTTCCAGGCGCGGGGGCCGCTGCTCAGCCAGCTCCGGAGCCTGGACAGAGCCATCCTCATCGGTGAGTGCGCGCCGGGAGCGACCTTCCCGGCGGGGCAGGACTGGGAGAGACCCCCGCCCTTCTTCGCTCCGCCATGGAGCCCCCAGACCCCACTCTGCCTACTTCCTCAGCTGGGCTTTCCCTACCCCCCGCTGTCTCCCAGGGCGCACTCAGCATCCCATTCCTCTGGCAGGAGCCCTTCGTGCCACCCTCGCCTGCCAGGAGCTCTCATGGGCTAACGAGCCCCATGGAATAGCCCTATTCCTCCACCCCACCCCACCAGACGGGGCAGCCAGTCCTCTTCCTCCCAAGACAGACAAGTAACTTATTCCTCCTTTGCCCCGGAGTCTGGTCCCACAGCTGTTGCTGAGACATTAGCTGAAAAGGGATGTGGGTGACTCGGGTTTGGCCCATCGTTGAGCTTTGTATAGCAGCGCAGAACAGTAGCGAGGGCACTAGCCTAGGACTTGAGAGTTCTGGGTTCAATTTCCCAGCTCTGCCACAGACTTCCTATTTGACCTTGGGCTAATCCTTAGTTGCTCTGTGCTGCAGTTTCCCCCTCTGTAAAGATGGAGTAAATAGCACTGTCCAGGCTCATGGGAATGCTTTAAGGATAAATACATTGGAGATTGTGAGATGCTCAGATACTGCGGTGAGGGGGGTCATATAAGTACTTTAGATAGATATAATTAAGTATGTACAAAGTTTGTGTGGATTCTTTCTTCAGTTCCAGAAGAAACGGCTGTGTCCAAACAAACATTTTCCTACAATGTTCATAACCCAAATCTTCTGTGCTGGGAAGTGAAGCTGATTGTGTCATGAGAATGCTCACAGGCTCCAGTAGGTGTGAAGCCCCATTGTACTGGACAGAGTGAAAGACAGTCCTTATCCCAGAGAGTTTACAGTCTTGCTCATTTTTCAGATGGTGAACCACATGAATGTATGACATATAATGAAAAGCTTTTTTCTCAAACTGTTTGACTGTTAATCTAAAGTGCTGTTAGTAATTAGGTACAATGTGCCCTTAGTATAGAATCATAGAGTTTAAGGTCAGAAAGGGACCATTATGATTGTCTAGTCTGACCTCCTGCACAAAGCACGCCACAGAATCTCACCCACTCACTCCTGTAACAAACCCCTAATTTATGTCTGAGGTACTGAAGTCCTCAAATTGTGGTTTAAAGACTTTAAGGTGCAGAGAATCCTCCAGCAAGTGACCCGTGCCCCATGCTGCAGAGGAAGGTGAAAAACTCCAAGGGCCTCTGCCAGTCTGCCCTGGAGGAAAATTCCTTCCTGACCCCAAATATGGCTTTCAGTTAAACCCTGAGCATGTGGGCAAGACTCACCAGCCAGCACTAAGGAAAGAATTCTCTGCAGTAACTCAGATCCCACCCCATCTAACATCCCATCACCGGCCACTGGGCATATTTACCGCTAAAAGACCAATTAATTGCCAAAATTAGGCTATCCCACCATACCATCCCCTCCATAAACTTACCAAGCTTAGTCTTGAAGCCAAATATGTCTTTTGCCCCCACTGCTCCCCTTGGAAAGATGATCCAGAACTTCACTTCTGTGATGGTTAGAAACCTTTGTCTAATTTCAAGTCTAAACTTCCGGATGGACAGTTTATATCCATTTGTTCTTGTGTCCACATTGGTATTAAGTTTAAATAATTCCTCTCCCTCCCTGGTGTTTATTCCTCTGATATATTTATAATCAGCAATCATATCTTCCCTCAGCCTTCTCTTGGTTAGGCTAAACAAGCCAAGCTCTTTGAATCTCCTTTTATAAGACAGGTTTTCCATTCCTCGGATCATTCTAGTAGCCCTTCTCTGTACCTGTTCCAGTTTGAATTCATCCTTCTTCAACATGGGAGACCAACTGCACACACTATTCCAGATAAGGTCTCATCAGTGCCTTGTATAACAGTATTAACACCTCCTTATCTCTACTGGAAATACCTTGCCTCATGCATCCCAAGACCGCGTTAGCTTTTTTCAGTAGTTGGATACAAATTGTTTGTTCATACTATATGGTGTCTGACTTTGAGTTGCAAGGTTCTCAGTTAAGACTTGCAGTGACTTAATTGTATAGGGAAAGCCAGGAAGTTTACTGCTGCTTTCTATCCCTCTCTAGAGAGTAATTATTGTAATGCACGGGTAGCCAACTTGTGGCTCCGCTCTTCAGAAGTTAATATGCGGCTCCTTGTATAGGCACCGACTGGGGGGCTGGAGTTCAGGCGCCAACTTTCCGATGTGCCAGTGAGGTGCTCACTATTCACCCCTTGGCTATGCCACAGGCCCTGCTCCCACTCCACCCCTTCCCGCCCCCTCTCCTGAGCATGCAGTGCCCTCCTTCCTCCCCACTCCCTCCCAGAGCCTCCTGCACACCATGAAACAGCTGATCAGGAGGTGTGGGGAGGGAGCGGGAGGTGCTGATGAGCGGGGCTGCCAGTGGGTGGGAGGGGAGTTGATGGGGGGGCTACTGACGTATTACCCTGGCTCTCTGGCAATGTACATTGGTAAATTCTGGCTCCTTCTCAGGCCGGCCACCCCTGTTATAATGGTTCACAGTCAAGCTGGAAGGGCATATTGGGTGGACGGGGTCTGTCCTAAGTCTGGTTCTATTCAGTATCTTCATAAATGGTTTGGATAGTGGCACAGAGATGGTACTTATAAAGTTTGTGGGCCATACCAAGCTGGAAGGGGTTGCAAGTGCTTTGGATCACAGGATTAGAATTCAAAATGATGTTGACAAACTGGAGAGACAGTCTAAAATAAATAGGATGAAATTTCATTAAGAGAAATGCAAAGTACCACACTTGGGACTAACCAACTGCACAAATACACAGTGGGTAGTACCGATGCAAAACAAACAAACAAACAAAAACCCCCAAACATCATTCTGGGATGTATTAGCAGGAGTGTTGATAAGAAGCAATTCTTATTCTCTACTCTGTACTGATAAGGCCTCAGCTGGAGCAGTGTGTCCAGTTCTGGGCACCATACTTAGGGAAAGATATGGACAGACTGGAGAAAGTCCGGAGAAGAGCAACAAAAATGATTAAAGGTCTAGGGTTTGTTCAGTCTGGGGAAGAGAAGACTGAGGGGGACCTGATAAGCCTTTAAGGATGTAAAGGGTTGTTATATAGAGGAGGGTAATAAATTGTTCTCCTTAACCACTGAGGACTAGACAAAAAGTATTAGGTTTAAATTCATCCAGGTAGATCTTTAATTAGACATGAGGAAAAACTTCATAACTGTAAAGGTAGTTAAACGCTGGAACAAATTACCTAGGGAGGTTGTGGAATCTGTCACTGGAGGTTTTTAAGAACGAGTTAAACAAACAACTGTCAGGGTGGTAGATAATAATCCTACCTCAGTGCAGAGAACTGACCTGGGTGGCCTCATGAGGTTCCTTGCAGTCCTGCATTTCTATGATCCTATAGTTCCTTCCCTCTCCCCCTGGCCAAAAAAATCCGAAAATGGAAAAACTCTCTGTTCCTTGGGAAAAGCACCTTCTTAGTCGAATTTTCAGAAGTGTTCACTAACGATTCTTCTGTTTTTATGAGCCCAGCTTGAGACACCTTATGTGTGACTTTTAGGAGCTGAAGAGTCGCAGATCCCATTGACTCCAGCTGGAAACCTAGGGGCTCAGCACTTGTTAAAATTAGGCATGAAGTGCCTCAAATTTCACACATGCAATCAGCGAACACTTCAAAAAAATGTTGACCACAATAATTTTCTAGTCAAGGAATGCACAGTACTTTTCTCATTTCCCTTCTATAGTTGTATGGTTTGCGTTATCATGTGCTAAATATGTATTACAATATGCCACTTGAAGGTTCTGCAGCTGAGGAGTGCGGTAAATAGTTCCTCCCTCTGCACCAGTCTGCAGCTGAGCGACATACATTTGGCTTTCTGCTTCTCATCTGTCTAGGAATCACAGTTGTATCGCACAATAATAGAACTGACAGTTCCAGCTGTGAATAGTCACCCATGGCAAATTGTGGAAGCTCTGTTGCGTGGAACTTTTAAGACTAAACTGCACAAAACACTAAGAAGCCTACTGTAGGAGCCAGTCCTGCAGTGGCAGGGAGGCAGACTGGATGACTGAATGGGTCTCATCTGTCTCTTGCTCCCAAGATTTTATAGGAGCATAACTTCAAAAGCTTTGAAACCCAGGCCACACACTAGTGCCATATATGCTGAAAAGAAACCACTTTTCTGAGCCTCACGAGCTAGCTCCATGCTCCAGCAGGGGTTTCCTAGGAAGGTGTGATCCATCCAGGGGTCTGAGTGCAATAGGTTGTTGTGATGCTGGAGGAAATTAAAAAGGAAGAACCATAGGCTTTGTGCTGTGCTGAATGTTCTGGAGTGCTTCTGGAGCATACAGAACTCTGCTTCTATTTACTTGCGGTTTGTCTTTAAAATTCTGTGCCACGGACCAACCATGAGGAATGAGATGAGCGTTATCAAGTAAAGTGCTGTATCTAGCGGTTAGAGCTGGCGTACTTGGGTGCTTTTCCCATAGGCTAAATCACCCTAATTCCTTCTTCCTCAGCTTTCCCATTGGCAAAATGGGAACAACACCTACCTCCCGGAGGGATGAGACTTAATTAACAAATGGTTGCAAAATGGCTTGAGAGCCTCTCATTAGAGATGCTACAGAAATAACAGCTGTTTGTTCATTTGTTGCTCTATAGGGGAAACAGGCTCAGGGAAGACGACTCAGATCCCACAGTACCTCTATGAAGCAGGAATCGGCCGCCAAGGCATCATTGCGGTGACCCAGCCTCGTAGAGTGGCTGCTATATCCTTAGCTACTAGAGTCTCGGATGAGAAGAAAACGGAGCTGGGAAAACTGGTATGTGAGGTGGTCTCAAATAAAGCAGTTGAGACGCACGGTGGTGTTGGGTAGGTGAGGACAGCAGGTGGTCAGAGCAGTTCTATGGATCCTAGAACCACAAGGGATAAAGTGCTGTCTACATTTAATAGTATACAAGGATAAAAACACTCTGTTCCATCCAGCCCAGTGGCTGAGGCCCACTTGGCTTTTCTCTCACCATGTGGGGGCCAGCTGTGTTGCTTTTATTTAAAAAAAATGCTGTCTAATGAATAAAAAGTAGTGTACCTACTTATGGGCTTAACAGACTGAATTCAAATTGTTAGTCAACATGCATCACTTATCCACATCTCCCTATAATTTCAGTAAATGCTTGGACTTGCAGTCACAATTAAATTCTCTTAGTAGCTCCTGAAGCTGAGCATGTGAACTGTGTGCAGTGTTTGACCTTCACTCTACTTTAATTTTTTGTATGTATGAATGCTAACAAATTGTGATCCAGTTCACTGGCTTCTGGGAAAGCAGGGTTATATTGTCTGTGTTTGTTGTATTCTACAGTGAATTCTTCAGGTTTTCTCAGGGGTGAACTTCCTCTGTCAGTGCCAGAAAATAGTGATTATGCTAAGATTTTGGCAGCTGTCTTTGGGGTAAGTTAGAATCTTGGGGCTTGTGACCCACAGAATGAAAATACATGCAGCCTCCTTAAATTGCACTTTCCATTCTAACTGGATATGGGTGAAGGGATGGCTGTAAGGATAGTCTGGATGCTTTGGGATCCTTTAGTGTGAATCACAGCTGCTGTAAATGTACATGATTTGGTGTCTGTGCCTTGTCCTGCATGACTGTTTCCTTAGGTCGGCTACACGGTGCGCTTTGAAGATTTCACCTCCGACGAGACGCGAATCAAGTTCCTAACGGATGGGATGCTTCTCCGCGAAGCCATTGGCGATCCCCTGCTGCGCAAATACAGTGTCGTCATTCTAGACGAAGCTCATGAGAGGACAATACACACAGACGTGCTCTTTGGGGTGGTGAAAGCGGCGCTAAAGAAGCGGAAGGATTTGGGCAAATTCCCACTCAAAGTGAGTGCAGATTCCCCACCTGGCCCCCAAGTGGAATGCAATATGCTGATGGGGAGAGTGGGGATTCTCCACCTGTAAGGGCAGTTCTACACTGAAATGGTTAGCTTGAGTTAGATACACTCCAGTTAGTGCGCTCGAGAGAGCCAAGCTCCAGTCACTTCAGAAGAACACTGGAGTGACGCGGAGTGATTTGGTTAGCAGCAGAGTGGATTTGCTGCTGATGTGTTCTAATTCCAGCTTTTACATCCTCCCTGCATTACTAGCTGCAGCTTCAAGAGCACTCGAGTTTCAACCCATCCTCACCAGCTAATTTAAAGCACCACTTAATGCGAGCTAGAGATTTTTTTGTGTGTGGACAGGAGTTGATTTTGGTGTTACACACAAGCTAACTGTGTTATGAAGACCCACCCTATGGGCGGGGTCCTCGTCATGTTTGACTTTTCTAGCTTGAACGCATTCCCTTGAAAGCCATCTCTTAAGTCTGAATGTTCTAGCCAGGCGTAGCTGTTTTTAGTAAACGTCTGGAACCTTTAAGCTCGCTTCTCCACTCCTTCTGTAGCGTATGGGGTCATATGTGTATAACACATGTTGGAGTGTCACACAGTGGGAGTGGTTGGCTGTAGACTTGAGGGCTCGGAGGAAAAAAATTTAGCTCTCTTCTGCACTAAGTGCCTTTCTTACCTTTTGGTGGTTTGGGTGGTCATCCTAGCAGTCTAAGGAGGCTGGGTTTTGTAGGCCTGTTGGCAAATGTCTCATGCTTGAGTCCCATTGATAGCACCTGCCTTGCTCCCATTTTGTAGGTAGTGATCATGTCAGCTACTATGGATGTAGACCAGTTCTCTCAGTACTTCAACGGAGCCCCAGTTCTCTATCTAGAAGGTCGGCAACATCCAATCCAGATCTTTTACACCAAACAGCCTCAGAGTGATTATCTCCAAGCAGCACTGGTGTCGGTCTTCCAAATCCATCAGGTACCTTGGGCGTGTTGGGAGCATGCATCGCTCCTGTGATGCTGCAGTTGGATATTTCATCTGTTACCATTCTGCCTGTTCAGATCCAAGTGGTAGTTACAAGCATTGAGGATTCTTTTACTGTCACCCCTGAAGTCTGAATGAGCTATGTTAATGTGAGACTTTGGCTAGATTCATGATCTCAGATATCCCATGGCCTGAAATTGCACCTTGTATCGTTAGTAGAACTCAAAGATTGTTCAGTATGCTGTTGTATTCTCGTCTTTAGCTTTCATACTTCAGTGTGGGCCAGCTGGCCCTATAATCTTTTAATATCTACTTCTCGGGTAGATGATGCTGATGGTGTGACTGAATTAGATGAGGACTCCCATTACTGGAAAATATTGCACTCCAGAGAATAATTTCTTTGCACCCCATTACTTACAGAATTGTGGGATCCACAAAGAGCACCAAAATGAAAAAATGCCAATCTTCGATTATCATTAAGATCGCCTCCCTGATGTAGTTGCTGAGAGAAACTATAGAGAAAATGGAAATCTAATGATTTAAAAGCTCATCAATATTTTATGACTAGCACTAAGTGTTTCAACGAGAAACTGCCAGATGGTTAGTCTTGGGTTTTTGAAAGAGGTGCCTGTGGTTCTCGTCTTTGGAAATATATCCAGCGTGTCTCCTCTCCACTGGAGCACACAGTGACATGGTGCTTCCGGAGCTGTATGTATACAGTGGCTTTTAAGGGGAGTGACTGGTGGAAAGCTGTTAAATAAACCATTAATATCCTGCATCTACCGCTGTTAAAATACTTATTGTTGCTGTGCTTGTGGGAATTGAACTCTAGTCTGGAGGTGAAAGGAGACTGCTAAGCAAAGTATGCAGCCTAGCTTTCTTAACTATTCTTAAGGTTTTCGTGTGATTACAGGCCAGCTGTACTACCACTGGGAGTACAGCTTGTTTGTTTGGGTGCACTGGAAAGTTGTTGAACAAAGCAGAAACATCAGTTTCTCTAGGGCTTTTTTTCTTCTCCATCTTGGTGGTCCTACAAAGTGCTGAGCCCCCTTTCATCTCAGTGAATGCAGCAGGAGCTGGGAGTGCTCAGCACCTCGCTCTGTATGCACACATTCAGCTTTGCTCCCCAGCTGCTCCATCTCTTCTGCTATTGGTAGGAGAGCTCAGAAGATATGCTGCCACTGATAACTGCTGTTTTATTTCTGCTGGAGTCTTCTTCCCCCCACTAGCTTATACTCGTTTCTAATTCCCCAACCCCCAAGGAAGCACCTTCTTCTCAGGACATCCTGGTGTTTCTAACTGGTCAGGAAGAGATTGAAGCGATGACCAAAACCTGCCGAGACATCGCCAAGCACCTTCCCGATGGCTGCCCCCAGATGATGGTGATGCCCCTCTATGCTTCGCTGCCATACACACAGCAGCTCCGAGTCTTTCAGGCTGCACCCAAGGTAAGCCAGGCTCGGGGACACCTGAGGGAGCTGATGCATCCACATCACTGTCCATTTCCCTGCACAGGAGGGGCTGTACGTCTCGTGGGTTAAAAGCAATCCTCATTTATGACCATGGCTGACTACTGCCTGGAGACAGAAGGGTACATGTTTTCAGTGGGATATGTGGGGTGTCACCTCTGAGTCTCTCCTCAACATTAGCCCCAATATTGGAATAATTGCCCTGGATACAGAAAAGGTAGCGGAATGAGGGCCCAAGGGCTTGGTAATGAGATGCAGAGCCTTTGGAACGTGCTCTGTAAGGATCCTTGTGGACTAAGAGCCTTGTCACAGAAAGCACCATTCCAGCTGGCCAGCCTCACTGGGCAGTTTCCAGGGTCATACTGAAATTCCAAGAAGACTAACCTCCAGGGTGTAGCAGACTTGGTAGCACTGTGTGTATGTGCACAGAGGAACTTCCATTGCTTCAGCCTGTGTTGTTCCTAGTCAGTGGATAAATAAGAACTCAGGTCTTCAGGGATCCTAATCTCATGCCTTTGACCAGAAGCAAAAAGGTTTAAAGGCTACACTGCAAACAGCTCTGTGGGGGTCTTGTATTTGATTTGACTAATTGTTTTTGATTGCAAAGTTCCTTTCTTTTAGAAATCTGCCCAGTGGCTAGAGTTTTAAGGTAGCCATAGACACTGGTCACACTGACACAATAAAGTGTAACAAGTCAAAGCACACCAATAAGGATGTGTGAATCTTGGGACACTGAGGTGGGAAAGTGGGAGCTGGGACTCCTGCAAGTGTGGCCTACTGGATACAGCCCTGGACTGGCACTTGGGAGAGCCTGAGTTCTGTTCCTAGCTCTGCCGCTGGCTTGCTGGGTGATGTTGGGCAAAGTCACCGCTGCCTCAGTTTCCCCATCTGTCAAATGGGGGTAATGATACTGACCACCTCTGTAAAATTCTCTGAGATGTACTGCTGCAAAGTGTTGGATAAGAGCTAGGTGATATTCTTTTGTTTGCTCTTCCTCCTAGGGCTATCGCAAAGTGATCCTTTCAACCAACATTGCGGAAACCTCCATCACCATTGCGGGAATAAAATACGTTGTGGACACAGGCATGGTTAAAGCAAAGAAGTTCAGCCCTGGTGAGGAGTTGAGATGAGTGATATGGAAATAATTTTTAATTCTTGATATGTATATGGAGGCACTAAACCCTGATAGCAGCTGATTTAAAACACCCCTCTGCCCCAGTCTTTAACACGTCATATTCCAGGCGTGTTTTGTTTGTGTGTGTTTTCTTCCTGTCTACTGAATGTGCTTTCTTCCCCAGTGCTCATCTGATCCTAGGATAGGGTGTATACAGGGAGAGTCAGCTAAGTGTGGAATTCTACCGGGCCTCCTGGGGTATGTCTACCCTACAATTAAAAACCTGTGGCTGGCCCCTGCCAGCTGACTTAGGCTGCGGTGCGGGGCTGTTTATTGCAGTGTAGATGTCTGGGCAAAGTGGAAGGGTCCCCGAGTTCAGGCTGCAGTCTGAGCCAGAACATCTACACCCTAAATGGCCTCTCAGCCCGAGTCAGTTGGTATGGGCCAGGCATAGGTGTCTACGTGCAGTGTAAAAATACCCATGGAGCTGTGAAATGCCACCAAGTGGGTGCAGCACCATGTAGGTGTCTTCAGGTCTTGTATGCTTAGCAAGAACAGGCCTGTTTAGTGTTTGGATGGGAGATTACATTTAAGTGGTGTTGTTTCAGTAGGTGATGCTCTTTCTTCCCCCAGGATCAGTATTCAGCCACCGTGCGAATTGGCACTAGCTGTGTTTCCAAAGCCCCGCATATGTGAATATTCACTAATGTGGACTCTTTTCCTTTCCCAGAGAGTGGCCTGGAGGTGTTGGCTGTGCAGCGGGTGTCAAAGGCCCAGGCATGGCAGCGTACAGGACGAGCGGGACGAGAGGACAGTGGAATCTGTTACCGGCTGTACACAGAGGATGAGTTCGAGAAGTTTGATAAAATGACAATACCTGAGATACAGAGGTGAGAACAGAATCCACTTCCCCGAACACATAGCCTTGCCCTCCCTTAGCTAGACCCTGCTACGTAGCCAGAAGGGGTCAGAGCTCAGGCTTTGGCTCCGTCTCCACCAGCAGCCCCGTTGCCAGGAGGAAGGTGTCAGAAACAAGAACAGGGTATTTTATTCCACCTCCTCCATCAGTCCGGGCTTGTAGCTTTTTCTCCCCATCCCTTTTAAGCTTGTACTGTCCCATCTCATGTGACATAACTGGCACCAGGCCGATGAGGCTACAAGGGATAGCTGAAGTGACTGGTTTACCCACTATTTCCACTACATGCATCCGACGAAGTGGGTATTCACCCACAAAAGCTCATGTTCCAATACGTCTGTTAGTCTACAAGGTGCCACAGAACTCTTTGCTGGTTTACCCATTGTGTCCTTGCTTAGCCTTCAGGGATAGGGGCTCAGAATCCAAGACGTTCTGTGCCAAATACCATAAGCTGTTCTGGGGAGATTCCAACTTCCAATGTCACCTTGGTTGTTGCCCTTCGATCTCCGTCCTTTGTATTATACTGCTTTCCCTTATTATGCTTCTCCGCCATTCCTGACCAAAATGAGTGTGTAAAAGCTCCCTCTGCTGCTGTTGCTGCTCTTTCCTCCCCTCTGCTGTGTGACTGGAGGTGCTGCTGGAAGAAGCAGCCACTCTGCAGGAGTGCTGAAGCCAGGGGAGCGCAGAGGCCACTCTTGGGCTGGTCTTCCTCAGCGTGCGGGATTTCGGAGGTGCCAGTCAGGCAGGTCTGCCTGAATTGCCTCAAGAGAGACAGGTGGTTGAGGTTGTTCTTAATTTTTTTTCTCTCCCTTTGCAGGTGTAACCTGGCCAGTGTGATGCTACAGCTCCTGGCTCTGAGAATTCCCAACGTTCTCACCTTCGACTTTATGTCCAAGCCATCCCCAGGTAAGTGGGTGTGAAGGCAGCGTTGGTAACAGGTCACTGAGAATTTGTCTGAATATAAATGTTTTGGCTGAACTGATAGTGGAGAGCTGGGGGAGCCTGTATCATAAGGAGTGTAACACTTCCTGGACTGTTGCCACCTCTCCCGATGGGTCCAGCTGACAAGTGAACTCACTGAAATCTTCTGCTGTCTGGGGGGACTGGATTCCCTTAAGTGCTCACTGACTGTGGCCAGTGTTGCGAAAGCAGGCCCACTGGTGGCAGGAGCTGGGGAATACAACTTCCAGCATGGGACAAAAGTAGGCTGGAGGTGCAAAGAATTTGAAGAAATCTTGGTGGAAGGCTTCTAGAGAAGGAGAGCAGCCTGCAGGGGTTCTGACAGGGCTGCTGCCAAAGGCTTGGCAACCTTACCTTTGCTTCTATTTAAAATATAATTTGTGAGTGTTGGGTCAGTGGAACGTGCCTGGTGGACAGCCCTGGAGGCTTGAGCAGTTTAATTGTAATAGGCACAGCAGTGCCATGTTGTTGTCCTTCACTCTGACCCAGAGACACTGCCTCTGATGGTGCCAGGGGGAGTCCTCCTAACCTCTGCTGATATTGCCAACAATGAAGCCAACTGGCTGTACCATTCTGTCTTGATAGATGCCATCCAGGCAGCCATTGAGCAACTGGATCTGCTGGGGGCTGTGGACCGGAAGGAGGATCAGGTTACTCTGACCCCACTGGGAAGGAAGATGGCAGCATTTCCTCTGGAACCCAAATTCTCTAAAGTACAAATGATAGGCAACAAGCTTTTTATTTTTAGCTGGATATATTTTTCCATAATTATCAGTCTCTTATTCTCAAGCTCCTTTGAATGACTTCCTTTTGATTTGATAATGAGTTAAGAGGTTTGTTTTGACTGAATTTCCCACATTTACCTTCTGATTCCGTGTAAGATTTCCACATATGGTGGAATGACAAGGTACCTTCCATACAGGTGCTGTTACCGTGATGCGTTCCTAACAATACACTTGTTACTCCTGGGGGAATTCTGCGCCACTGCACATGCGCAGACTTTATATCCCCCACAGATTTCTTTGCTTCCCCGCAGAAAAATGACATTCTGATGGGGAAGCAAAGGGAATTTGCAAGAACAGTCATGTAACTTTCCCCAGCAGCATCTTTCAGGTGCCCAGGGCAGCTGGCAGAGAGATAAATCACTGTGGGGCAGGAGGCGGGACTGGGGAAGACCTGGCTGGTGGCTCCTACCCTGTGCTGGGCTCAGCTGGGCTAGGGAGGACGGGACTTCCTCTTCCCATGCACGGCATCCAGACCCACCCTCAGATTTCTCCCCTGGCTGTAGGAAGCTCTGCAAACTGTCGTCCTCGCCCACCACTTCTTGCATCCAGCGCTCCTCAGCTGCAGGGGGAGGGATTCCTGTTCAGGGAGCTGCTCCCTCATACCCAGACCCTCCCGCTGAGCCTCCTCCCCCTACACCCAGAACCCCCCTGATGAGCCCCAGAGTGATCTCTCATCTCTGTGCCGGCAATGGCCTCTGCTTCCCAGTGCCAAGCTGGAACTTCCACATTTATTTGACAAATACAATTTTCAGAATTTTGCAGAATTTTTAATTATTTGGCACAGAATGCCCTCAGGATTAACGTTAGGAGAATGAGTGCTTGATTGGGCTCTGCTTACCAGCAGCTCCTGTCAATATCCGTAAGTGTTGCTGCTATTCAATAGATGTGGAACTTGGCCCTGAGTAGCTGTAGCCTTGCACATGCTGAAAATCCTAGTAGATTAGAGATGCACAGTTTTCCTTTACAGAAACTGTATCGGTTTGTCCCTGTCATATCCTGCTCATCTAGTAGGTGCTTTATAACTCTGTTTACTTCGGCCATTTCCTCTGGTACTGAAGTGAGGCTCACTGGTTTGGTATTCACCTTGTGCCTCTTATTGATAGGTAGGACATTAATTGATTTTAATGAGGCACGTTAAGAGTTGAAACCAAAGTTTCCAAAAGAGCTGACTTTTGTCTTACTTACAATTTTCATGTGAATGAGCGGTGTTATGTTGAAACTTCCTTAAAATGATCAGCTCTCCCCAATAGTATGCATGTATGTGTATATCTGTGTGCCTAAAGAGCAAGTGTGTGTAATTCAAGGTTTGTGAGTAGTTTAGCACATTCGGATGAGGACAACTTATAAGAATAATGATAGTTATTATTACCAGTGCCTCCGTGATACTGCATTGACATGAGGATGGACAAGCTATGTCCCCTAGTACGTGTCTTCCCTCTGTCTTCTGTGGTTTTAAGAATAAACCAGAGTTCCCCTCTCTTTTATATCTGAGCCTATTGAGCCAGGAGTTAGTTTAACACAGAGAAGGTATCTTTTAAAGTTTATATTACCCACCAAGATTACTGTGCTGTCGAAATCTGCCAGCTTTCTAGTGATGAAACCCATGAAAGCAGCTCTTGCTCTGTGCCTTGCAGACTATCCTCATGTCCCCCAAGTTCCACTGCACGGAGGAGATCCTGACCATCGTGTCCCTGCTTTCGGTGGACAGCATCCTCTACAACCCCCCATCCCGGCGGGATGAAGTGCAGTCTGTCCGGAAGAAGTTCATTTCCAGTGAGGGGGATCACCTCACCCTGCTCAACGTATACAGAGCCTTTAAAAATGTCAGCGGCAATAAGGTAGGTGGGGATGGAGCCTCTGGGCAATAACTCGTCCACTGGGGATCTGACCTCTCTCCATGTACCTACACTTTTGCTTTGCATCTGAGTGCCTCCTAATCAATATATTTATCCTCACTATGCTTCTGTGAGATAGAAAAGGGCTAACCTCATTTTACAGGCTGAATAAGTGACTTAATTAAGGTCACACAGGAACTCTGCAGCAGAGCTGGGAACCGAACCCTTCTTTCAAGTCCCAGGTGAGCACCTTAACCTCAAGGTCATCATTCCTCCTTGTATTGTTCCAGGTGGGTGGGATTGTGTTTCAGCTGACCACCAGGAAGTGCCTGGCAATGCTCTTCATCATTTCAAAACTCTTTACTAAGAGATTGGGTCTTTTCTGCAAGTTTTATAGATGGGATTTGGATTTAATCCACAAATCAAACTCTCCAGTCTGATTTCTAAATATGTAGAGTAGCATCCTGGGCTTCCTAGCGTGCTTTTCCTCCTCAGGGCTCACAGTGTGATTTACAAACTTGGTGCTTCTAGGAATCACTTTCACCATCTCTGGGGAGGAAGCGCAGAAGCTGTTTCATGGCACATGGCAAACCCACAAAACAGTTTAGGACTGTGGATGAGGAATACTGTGTTTAATTGGAACTGTAGGAGGGAGTTTAGGTAGATTGAGTGTAACTGTCCATATTGCGAACCTGGCCAGAAGGGTAGCAGCTCTTTTGAATGGGTATGTGGTTTAGGTACTCTGTTTTACATCTGATCCAAAGACAATGTCCCTAACATCCTTGATAAAAAAGTGAATTGTTCTGGCTTCCACTTACTCTGCTGCAGGAATGGTGCAGAGAGAACTTTGTGAACAACAGGAACATGATGCTGGTATCGGATGTCAGAGCTCAGCTCAGGGACATTTGCCTAAAGGTAACTAGTTGCTGTAAAACTCTTCCATTGTCTTGTTATTGTTTTTCCTCTCCTGTACCCCCAAATGACTTCCCTGTACCAGATCCTAGCCCAGGGAAACACTGTGCCTTCAGTTCCTGGTTTGAATATGGTTGGACTAAAACAAACTCCTGTAACGGGCAGCTTGGACCCATGTCCGGGCAAGCATCCTGCAAACTCATAATAGTGGCAGTTGTCCAAGCTTGAATTGGAATTCCCATTCCTTTTGAGCTTTTGGTCGTACCATATTTGCTTACAGTTATTGGAAGGGATGCCAGAAAGCGATAGGCGACGTGGGCTTTTGTGTTGCGCTAGCAGCCACCTGATTCCAGTCTCACTCCCACTGTGGTATGACTGTGTGGTGATTGTGAGACTTTTCCAGGCTTGTTTTATGAGACTTGATGTTAGTTGAGTGTCTGATCTTGAGCTGCCGGGCACCAAACACAAGGGATTGCCGTCCGTCTTCTCTCTCTCTCTCTCGTTACTAACCAGCTATCATTACCGATTGAGTCCTCCCGATCGGACACGGGGAATATCCGCCGCTGCCTGGCTCACAGCCTCTTTATGAACGCTGCAGAGTTGCAACCGGATGGCACCTATGCCACCGTAGACTCCCACCAGCTGGTGGCAATTCATCCCTCCTCGGTCCTCTTCCACTGCAAGCCAGCCTGCGTAATGTACAACGAGCTGCTTCACACCAATAAGTGCTACATGAGGGACCTGTGTGTAGTGGATGCAGATTGGCTGTATGATGCTGCCCCCGACTACTTCCGCAGGAAGCTAAGAGCAGCCAAGAACTGACCCACCCTTGGTGCCACCAAGCTAACTGTGGGGGATTCCTAGGGTCATGGGATCAGATTTTTGTAACAAATGTACAGGAACAATAGAGCTTTGCCATGCCAATCCGGTAGGACTGTACAGGAAATGGCTTCTCCACAAGAGCCATACCTCATGCACTGTTGCTGCACTGGCTTAGAACAATCATCTTTTATGACAGTTAATAGATAAGAGGGAAATATTATACATGTATATAGTATGTTTGTGAATATATATATATATATAATATTTGGGGGTGGGGGGTGATGGTCTTGGATTTCAGTTTTTAAAACAGAAGTATAATGGGGTTGTGTGTGAAGAAATGAGTCCCAAGGGGACTCTTCTGAGCAGACCTGGTATTTTTTGACAATTGTCCTTGTATCCCTCGCAGGTTTTATTGGCAAAAAGTTTTAAATCTTTATGTATAATTATATTAACAGGACAAAAATACCTTTTTTTAAATGTACGTTTTTCGGAGGGAGGTGCTAATGTATTTTACCTCATCAGACATCTTTCTGTCTGTTGTCATTTTCACCACCTTGTTTGACCCATCTGAAAGCCAGTAAAGAGTTTTCTGAATTGACAGCTCTTCATCACGTGTGCCCGTTTGTTAGACAAACCTTGCGGGGCTGATAGAGGTGAAGTGCCATTAAGAGAGGATGATCAGTTAACCCATGTCATCTGCTAGCAGAGAGACTGCTAGGCATCTTTCAAATGCTTTCTTAGTTTCTCATTGCTGCATCACCAGCCCAGCTGTGTCTTTTTAAACAAAATTTGTCTCCATCATCCAGCTGGTTTTCATATAGCTGTGTAGCGAACCGGGTGCCATGCAAGTGAAGTGGTTCCAGGGTTTCCCCTGTATGACCACACCAAAGTGCCAGTATTCCTATGAAACGCTGGCACTTCACCACAGAAGTCGATGTCAGCACTGAAGAGGTTAGTTCTTCTAGGCTGGTAGGAGGCCAATCTCTGAATCTTGTACACACAGTTTTTCTTGCATACGGATGCAGCATCTGAAGCCAGTTGCAAAGCCTAACTAGGGAAAGCAGTGGATTGGCACTTGGTCCTCCTAAGTCTGTAGCGCTCTGTTGTTCACAGCAGTGATCTGTGGCTCTGGCTTCGAGAGCTAGTGCTAAAAATCATTGTCTCTCAAGCAAGAGAAATTGATGTACATTGCCTGGTGGTTGCGATCACCTGATATCAATACGTAACGTGCACATATGCTGCAGCAATAAGGGAATGCTGGGCTCACCACCACCACCGAGTTAAATCTAAGGAAAGGATCAGCCACTGCAGAGCTCTTACAGGTAATATGTATTGTTAAAGAAGTCGGGTAACATTTCCCCAGTGAGTTGGATGCTTCTGTTAATTGGCAACAAGCTATCATCTGTGAGATCTAAGTTTTGCTTGGGGAGGCGTGGCTAGTTATATTTTTCTGGCCATTTATAACCATGTAATCCATAGAAGAATCATAAAAGTGCAGATGGTAAAACAGATATTTACAACTGAGATGGCGAAAGAAGTTAAGTATAAAGATTCCAGGCTCTTTACATGGCAGATGGTCTAACGAATTAGCAAAAACTGTTACCTTCCATACTTGCTTTTTAGGATTCCCACAAAGTACAGATCTTTAAAGAAATCTCTGCTTCTTACTTAAAAATCCAATCAGACTGTTGAGTTTGGCAATGGTCTATTATGCATCCCCTCTCTGCAAATGCCACTTGACTTTATAACCAGCTGTCTTCTGAGTACAGTCTTTTCCTCTGCTTTGCTATTAAGACACGTTATTGTTATTCCTCAGTATGTGTATGAGGAGTGGAATTCGGACTGTTAACTTCTGTTTTTTGCCCTCTGAAATTTTTGTCTGAAGAGATTTTCTATGTCATGGCAGCCAAAGGTTTCAAAGCAGAAGCAAAGACTTTGTTCCAGACTAACCCAGAACTCTGGCAGCAAAGAAATTGCCCTCCACCATGCCTGCCCCCCCCCCCACCTTTGTTCATCCTTCCTTCTTGGCCAGGTTAAAACTTCCAAGTTCACTGCTTGGAGATAGCAGATCAATGTAAGTCTTATCCTTTGCAATAGCTCATCAGGTTATTCTGTGGCAAACTTTCCAGAAAAAAAAAATATGAAGATGTAATTTGGAGTCAGACTTCCTTCAAAAACTCTTTAATCATCCGATATTTATTTCCCCCATTACAGTTTTACACCAGTATTTTTCTGCCTTTTTTGATTATTTTTGTCCTTCGTTAGACATTCGTAGCATGGCAACATTGGCTAGGAATGCTACACTTGTCTTCGGCATTTGGGGCTTCATCCAGCATCTAGTGGTCAGATTCTTCTCTGAAGCAAAATGCAATAAGAACCAATCTTATTTTTTAATCCTGTGTTTTATACAGGGACTAAGGCAGGTTCAGCCAATCTAATTGCTTGATTGTCCAAATATTACTTGCCCAGTAATGTCTTGAATGAGTGGAATGGACTGTTCTATTATGTCTGAATGAGGACGGAGAAAAATTATAAGAAGTTTTTAAATTCTATCTTTATGAGTACATCTAAAATAACTTCTCTGGGAGAGGCAACTTCTAGTTTCAGCAGAAATCTCTTTGCACAGTTTGAGTTGTTCAGTTTTAGGATGAGATAAATTAAAGCAGATTAGATTTCTAAAAGGGGAAGATGGGAAACTTTTATTAATTATTGTGATTAGTTAACATGAGCTGCTCTGGGATATCCCAGTTTGACTAAAATGGTGTTTAGTCCACTCTTGTATTTTTCAAACATGGATTTTTTTTTTTTTTAAAAAAAAAGTTTTAATGGTGCTCCTCAGGGATATTGGAAAACCCATTATCCTTGTGAACTGATAAACTGCTGACTTCACTGTGTGATTCGCAGGGAGAAGTTATGCTTTCTATCTTGGATTTTTTTTCCTGTTTAAATGCTTCACAATTACACAGTATGTTGCAATATGCCTTCTTGACAGGCTACTATTATTCTGACTGTCTTGGTCCTCATCCAGTGAAATCTATGACAAATACTTCTCTTTAAAACCTGAATTACACTCTCTTCAATATCTGCAAATCACAGATTCCTAAGAACAGCATTAGTGTAAATGGGTGCACTCCAGTTACACAATATGCCTAGAATATCTTCCCTTTGGCTTCCAGGAATAGTGAAGTGTATCAATCTATTTCCAGACAGGGTGACACTGAATTTTTACAGAGGTCTAGAGGAAATGTATAAATGTATCCCTTAGTTGTGCCTCTCACTGTATACTTGCTGGTAAGAAACACGCTGAGGGGCTGGGGGCAAACTTGCCTCCTTTCTGTGTATGACCAGCTGCAATTCTGGATGGCATTTCAACAGTATGCTGCTACTTTGGTTGTTATAACTCATACAAACTGCAGGGAATTATTAAAACACTATATCGTTATTCCTGTGTTTATACAAAAACTCTGCATCTGTAGGGGAAAGCGGAAGAAAAGCACACTTTGTTCGGACAGCCTATTAACAATATGTATGGGGATTGGGTGCGGGGGAGGGGAGATCCATTCAGAAGCAACTAATTTGTACATTTGACTTTCCCATAATAAAGAGATGGCTAAACTCCAAGTTCAAGAAGTGGTTGTCTTATGTTCTATACATAGCTCAGGATTTAAAGTGAGGAAGCTTAAGTGGCTATTAAAAGTACCTCATAGTATGTTTAGGTACAATTTCAAATTTTACATAGTGATTTTCTTTTTTGTACTTTTGATTCTTGTAACAGAATGTTTTATTCTAAGCATAGCTTTGCTGTCATGACCTGAAGTCCTTTTGGGCATGTGTTTTCCTGGAGTCTTTTTTTTGAGAGCTGGTCACTAGAGAGTAACATCACTAACTCATACAAAAGGTCAGCATGTTATGCCAGGGTGCATGTCCCCTGGTCAGTCCTTCTTTTAAAATTAATATCAGTATATTAGTACTAGGTTATTTTGACTGTCAGTTCTATTTTCAAATACATTTAAGGGGACTTGCAAAAACGAATGAAAAGCTGAATGCTGTTATCTTATAAAGGGTGGGAGAGAGAATATTGAGATAAAGTTTAATACATTTACAATACTTTCATTTCTAGCCCATGAGTTTTCAGTGCCCTGTACAATTTTCATTGACCTCTATTCAAGTATTAAAACATTAGATTTCTGTAAGCCTTAAAAAAATCAGTGTTCAGGGAAAAATTGTAAATACTGATGTCTTGATAACTTGGACTCATTATCCTACGCCTGGCTCAGGGTTTTTTGTGGTTTTTTTTAGCTTGTTGGTTCATAAAAATAGTGTGATTTAGCATATCTGCAGAAAGAATATGCAAATCTGAAGAGTGAGAAATTAGCAGCTGCTCCCTTGATGCAATGTCATGAGTGGCAGAGGAGAAAAGAAAAATGTTATATGGCAGGAGTGGCCTCCAACTGTACTCTAGCAGAAGAACTGGCTTCTAGTGCCAGCTCTGCAATGGATGTGAGCAAGTGACTGCCCTTCGCTGGGCCCCCAGCAGTGCTGCGACATGCTGTGTGGGCACAGCCTGGGGGCGGAGCCGGAGGCTGCTCCCAACCACCAGGCTTGGCTGCATGGGTGTGGCTGGCGCGCTCCAAGCCCCACCCCTGTGCAAGGCACTGTGCAAATGGAGCCAAGGGTCCCTGCCCCAGGGGACATTTAAAAGCACCTGGGGGCTTAGCCCATGTTCTACCTATTGAGTATTTATTTCTGCCTTAAAGGCTTCAGGACACCCAGCTGCATCCTAGGGCTACCAGCTTTGGTTGGATGTATTCCTGGAGGTTTCATCACGACATAATCCTTAATTAAAGATTAATCTTTAATTCCTGGAGATTCCAGAACAATCTTGGAGGGCTGGCAACCCTACTGTGTCCATGCAGCACCACAAGCCCAGGAAAGCAGTAGACATGCATCTGACGAAGTGGGAATTCTATAAGGTGCCTCCGGATTCTTCTGCTTTTACATATCCAGACTAACAGAGCTACCCCTCTGATAGTAGACATATTATAATCCCATCCCCTTGTCTCCCTTTTGGCCTTTGCTCCCACAGGGGCTAGCCATGGAGCTTGGTTCCCACCACCAATGTACTATGGGGGTGTGAAGGCTGAGCCACAGGAATTTTTCTTCCACTGAAAAGCCAACACCCAATTTCAGCACAAAGCAAGTGTGCTGCAGCGAGAGTAACGGTAGCCCGCAATTTTCAAATGTGACTAGTTATTGTGGATGCCAACTTGAGACAGCTTCAAGTAGAGGTAGTCAGTTATTTTGGTCAAGGTCCAGACTCCAGAGAAAATAATGATGGTAAATAAAAGGATGTAAGGGTCCACTTAAAAGCCTCTGACAGGCTGGACTGGGCCAACAGCCTACCTGTTGAGTATCTCTGTCTTAAAGGCTTCTGGTAGTTGAGCAGCCACTGAAAATTACAACTCTTTAATGCGTCTCAAGCTGGACACCCAACCTCACTACCCACTGCTGAAGATCTTGCCCACAATGCTTTAAGTACAAATTAAGCAGACTCCCTCTCTCCCACCAAATACAGCTCTGAAAACATATAATTGCGGAAGTGGCAACTACCGAATATCAGGCTGTTTAAAACAGTGAGTAGTGTTTACGCTTTAGTGGTCAAACAGCTAGTGTCTCCCATTGTAGAATATAAGAACAGCCATACTGGGTCAGACCAAAGGTCCATCCAACTCAGTATCTTGTCTGCCGACAGTGGCCAATGCCAGGTGTCCCAAGGGGGGTGAACCTAACAGGTAATGATCAAGTGATCTCTCTCCTACCATCCTTTTCCACCCTCTGACAAGCAGAGGCTACTGACACCATTCCTTACCCAGCCTGGCTAATAGCCATTAACGGACTTAACCTCCATGAATTTATCCAGTTCTCTTTTCAATGCTGTTATAGTCCCAGCCTTCAGAGCCTCCTCAGGCAGGGAGTCCACAAGTAGGTATGTGTTGAAACATGCAGCCAAAAGGTAAAACACCACAACCACACCCCCAAGCCTCCCCCACCGATCTGCCCTGCCAGAGAAACCTGCCACTGGAGCCCTTCTCGCAAACAGAGGTTGGTCTGTTACCTCACCCCCCCGCCCGCGTGTGTAACTGCCCTAAGGAAGAAAACCAAGGCGGTGGCTCCAGCCGGAGACGCTAATTACCCTGACAAAGGCGTAACCCCTGTCCAGCAATTCGCATTCATGGATCTCAACCGCAATTATCAAAGGAAGGTGGTTATAATTATTCCCCTTTCCCAGCTGTGGCCCCCAAGGTACAGAGGGGAGAAGTGGGCCCGTTCCCCCGCTGAGGCCTAGCCCGGAACAGACGAACCGTAATCCGAGTCCGGCAACCTACGCCCCGGAAGGGGGGAGAAACGCTTCCGGGTGATGACTTTCGCTTCCGGGTGAGAGGCCGGTCCCTGTCCTCTGCTCCCGCACGTGCCGCGGCCCCGTCTCACTCGGCCTCGCTGTCCTGGTAGGATGCTGCTGGCCCGGGCTCTGCGCTCCGCCGCCGCCGCCGCCCTCCGC
Organism: Chelonoidis abingdonii; assembly: GCF_003597395.2. Classification (NCBI taxonomy): domain Eukaryota; kingdom Metazoa; phylum Chordata; order Testudines; family Testudinidae; genus Chelonoidis; species Chelonoidis abingdonii. The sequence goes on along the minus strand of NC_133788.1, from coordinate 6,998,559 downwards.
CCGCTGCCGCAGCGGCTCCCGCCCTCCCCACCGCTGCATGCGGCCTCGCGCCTTGCTCTGCGGACGCCCGCCGCCTGCCGCCCCGCCCTTCAACGCGCAGCCTTTGGCTGCTCAGCGCGGACGCAGGCGGCACGGCAGCGGCCTGTGCCTCCCTGCGGCCTCAGCGAGCCTCCCCGCCGGCGTGTCCTGCGGCTGCGGCGGTCCTCCGACCGAGGTAGAGAGGGAGTGGGGCGGGGGTGCCCCTCATGGGGGAAGGGGCGCGAGGCGGAGTCCCGGGAAGAGAGCGGGGTTCTAGGCGCGGGGAGCCCGTCCCGGTGCATGCGGGCGGGCGGTTCCCAGTAGAAGCGCGTTGCTGGCCTGGATGGTCGGTGTGCGTGTAACAGGGCCCAGGGGGACACCTGCTTCTGGGGCGGCTCCTGTCAGGGTGGCGAAGGGGGCCCAAGGAGCTCTGAACAGCTGTAGGTCAGACCAAAGGTCATAGCCCAGTATTCTGTCTGCCGACATGGCCAATGCCAGGGCCCCACGAGAGAATTAACCTAACAGGCAATGATGCAAGTGATCCTTTCTCTGCCATCTGTCCCATCCTCTGACAAACAGAGGCCTAGGGACACCATTCCTTAACCATCGGCTAATAGCCATTAATCGGACTTAATCTCATGATTATCAGTTCTCTTTTAAACACTGTTATAGTCCTAGCCTTCACAACCTCCTCAGGTAAGGAGTTCGACAAGTTGACTGTGTGCTGCGTGAAGAACTTCCTTTTATTTGATTTAAACCTGCTGCCCATTAATTTCATTTGGTGGCCCCTAGTTCTTGTGTTATGGGAATAAGTAAATAACTTTTCCTTATCTACATGTTCTGGGCTCCTTCCCTCGGAAGATCTGCAGCTGTAAACTGCTTTTCTCTGTGCTTCTGATGTTCCCTATGTGGCACATGGGCAGTTGGGGGAAAGGGAGAGGGTGCTGCACTTTCCTCCCAGCAACTTGCTCAGTCACATTATGCAAGTTAAAGTGTGGTGTGTGCCCTTGGGGTGTGACTGTGTCCATAGGCTCTGGTGTTCTCTGCATCTCAACAATCCCTAGGCACAGAGTCTCCTGTGCTTTGAGATGCTGGGTGGGGATGGACGAAAGATGTCTGACTATAGCAGAACTAGGAAATGGGTCTGTGGGATTCTGTTCCTATCTTTGTCACTGACAAAATGTGTGACCTTGGGCAAGTCACTTAACCTTCCTGTTATGTGTCAGTCCCATGTCGTTTCCCCCTCACATCTTAATTTCAGCAAACCCAGTGGTGAAATACAGATAATTCTCCTGCCTTATGGAAAGGATTGGTGATACATAATGTTTGCAAAGCAGCGTGAGCTCCTTAGATGGATAGTTAAACGGGTATTTATCTGTATTGTAGTCTAGTTTCAGTCATGGGGGTACATTGGGATTGTCACCCTCTGACTTCACTCCTAGGCCGTACAGGGCAGATTCTGATGCCTGAGGTCCGCTGTAGTCACTGGGAACCCTGCTTAAGACTCCGGTGATTCCATCCAAGTTGATTCCATCCAAATTCTTGTGCTCACTTCATTAATGATTTAGGTGCTTTTATTCTCGTGTATTGTACCTGTATCAATACTTGTATGTGTTGAAAGAACAGTTTTTAATAATGTCTTTTAGTAATGACTTAACTCTTCATCCAGAACTTCAGCTCCTTTGACAAATTAAGGGCTCTCACATGTCATCACTCTGCACACACTTTAATTTTTTGCCCTCTTCAGTATAGTGCTTTTCAGCCGAACATTGCAAAACTCTTTATGAACGAGTATAAGGTATGTGGTATTACCTCCCACCATCACCACTTTATACCAGGATAAACTGAGATACACAGATGTTGTTTGGTCAAGTCAGTGGCTAAGCTAGAAATAGAATCCTAGAGGCCTAACTTCTTTCTCTTCTAGCCACAAGGGAACAATATTTCTCTAACTCCGGTGTTTTAATGTCTTCATCTCTTTTTTTTTTCCTCCCAGGGGACAAAGCATTTGCAGAGTTTCTGACAGATGAAATTAAAGAGGAGAAGAAGATCCAGAAACATAAATCCCTGCCCAAGATGTCTGGAGGGTGGGAGCTAGATGTGCATGGCACTGAAGCCAAATTGTTGCGGAAAATAGCTGGTGAAAGGTAAGTGTGAGATGGGTTTTTCGCTGAACTGATATTTGATCTTGTCAGTGAATATAAGGACTTAGTATAAATACCAGTGAAGCAGGATAAGCACGTCTTGTCCGTGCTAGATGTTGTGTTAATGAAAAGCTGTTAACTTAGAATTCTTCCCAGTGACACTTGGTGCTGCCATTCAGGCCAAGTGGAGATTACAAAAGTTTTGTAGTCTCTTTATTTTTCTGTAGCGCAATAGGGTATACTTTGCCATTGTATCTTGTCTTGTGTCTTCTATGGATCCATGGCACCATTTCACCCTAGGGGGCAATAGGAAACATGAATTTAATCTAGTAAACTGAGAATGTGTTAGTTTTTAAATATGGGGAATTTTTGGGGTTCAAGCTTGTACAGTGTTCTTATTTTAAAATTTATCCTTGAGTAGCACACCATACGAAGTGCAAGGGAAATTCAGTGAAGTGCACAATATACTTCAGGCCCTGTTATTGACATCCCAGATTGAATAAGCAGCTGAAATTTTGTGAGCAGGAATAGAGCTGTGAGTATCAGTTCAACTAAAGTGGTTTTATCTGGTATTTAATCTCATCCTCTTGTTACGTTGTGTTTAAGGATTACAGTTACATTCAACATTAACAACAGCATTCCACCAACATTTGATGAAGAACCACAAGAAGGACAGAAAGCTGATGAACAGGAGGTAAATACACAGCCTTTATGTACCCTTTCAATTACTACAGTGTAGTAGGGGAGAACGTTAGGCATTTGCCTGGTCTACAGTTAAACTATCCTCTCCCTCTTATTGCAATATCAGAGGAAGAAAGACACCTGGTAGGCATAAAATGTGCCTGTATGAGAGGATCCTTTGTAGCTAAAAGTGAAGGGAACTAGGATGTTTGAATTTATGGCTATCTTTGCAACTTGCTGCGATGACGTACACTTAAAAAAACTTAATCCATAAATATATTCACACACCCCTTGATCTTTTATAAGGTCATCTATATTTATGATGATAGTGGGATTTAATCAGACGGTATTCCAATAGTTAGTAAATATTATCACTTACCACTTTTAAAGTGAGCGATGTGATGGTTTTGAGGCAAAACCTTGCTTTGCTGTGAACACCGATATTAGACATATTCAAGGAATCTCTAGTGTCTAAAAACAAACCAGGTTGGGGTTTGTAGCAGTTGGGTTATGTACTGTCTGCTTTCCTCACTGGTCTTCGTATAGAAAGTAGTTACCTAGCATAGGTGGAGTCCAATGCTAACATGATCCTCCTCTTATTTTTCATAGCCTGAACTTACATCGACTCCTAACTTTGTTGTAGAAGTAACAAAAGATAACCCCAAACAGACTCTTGTGCTTGACTGCCACTATCCTGAGGATGAGGTAGGTATCATGAATTGGAGGAAATGAACCACTGGTAATTGTGGGTTAAGTGTGGCAATGCACTCTGATTCTGTGCACGTTATCCTCCTGGCTGTGGCATGATTTTGCCATCATCTTATTCCTCTTGTCTGATCAGGAAAGATTTTGCTGTACAACATATATCTGCTTCCATAATCTATAGACAGCCCTATTACCATCTTGCTCAGTGCAACACAATAAAAGGTTTTAAATATTTGCAGAGCTGGGAAGTTCCACTCCACTCTGCATATCCTGATCTCGCTTCCCTAAGTATAGCTGCTTGCTTTCCTCTGTTCTAATAGCTTTTGCTGAACAGAGTAGGCAGAAGGAAGTGAGCAGCAATTTTTAGCAGTGTACCGTAACTTGAAAGACAGCAATTTAAAACTTACAAAAAGAAATATTTCTACACAATGTATAATTGACTTGTGGAATTCATTGTCAGTAGGTGTCGAATTTCAAAATAAATTTGACATTTTTTTCTGTTGAGAACATTGCAGTTGCATTTGACTTTTTTTTAAACCTTAATAAAATCCTTAGAAGGGATAGAAATCTTAATGCGTCATAGTATAAGCCGAACTCTAGTTGACAACGTTTAGGAGGAAACAAGGTCTTGGGTTATTCAAGAATTGTCCATTCGAAGATTTCGTACATCTGCCTCTGAAGCAATTGGTACTGGCCACTGTCAGAGACAGGATAACGGGCCACAAATAATGGTGGATTGATCCGTTAAGGCAACTTGTGTGTTTTTGTGCTTATATGTAAGTGTCCTTACCACATGTACACAGCAAGAGAAGTAGAGACTTCTAAGTATGTTAATAAGCAAAAACTGCAAGTGTATATAGCTTTACCATGTGTCAGTCATATGGTGGTGTGCTCCATAGCTTTTGCCAGCTGAATAACGTTCCTAATCCAGAATGTAATGGCTGAAGGTGCTCTCCAGTTAGGGCGGTTCTTCCTCACAGATCTCATTTCTTGTCTCAGATTGGACACGGGGAAGAGGAGGAGAGTGACATTTTCTCAATTCGGGAGGTCAGCTTTCAGCCCACTGGAGAATCAGACTGGAAGGACACCAACTACACTCTCAGCACAGACTCTCTTGACTGGGTAGGTGTCGCTAAAACCTGTGTAGCGCACTAGACTGCATAAAGCTTAGCTCAACTCGTCCCACTTGGTTTTCTCTCTAGATGTTGATATAGTCACCAGGAGCCCTGTCCTGGGATTGCTTCTTGGTGAGTGCTCATTGAGAAGGCGAGCCCAGTGGTTAGGGTGCTTGCCTAGGAATTGGTATTCCCTACTCTGGCCCAGGCTTCTTGTGTGACTTTAGGCAATTCCGTGCCTCAGTTTGCCATCTGTAAAATGGGGATAATAGCACTGCTGTTCCTTATAGGGGTGCTGTGAAGAAGAATATAGATCTGTGATGTGCTCAGATATTACGGTGATGAGGGCCATATGTTCCTAAGATTAACTGAAGTCAGTGAGACATCTGTAGAATGGACCAAGTAGAATACTGACCAAGTATTAGTTAGTGAAATTATCCCAGTTGTGTGAAAATTTGACAGATGATTTAAGGTAAAGTTAGCAGACACTCATGCATGTGCTTCTGTCTGTGTGTTACGGGCATATTTTATTATGCATATTTTGTGTGTATTTACTAAAAACCTCACCAGGCACCTGCTGATACCCTCTAAATGCCAGTGATTTAATTGGAAATCCATGTGGGAGGAAGGAATGGTATGTGCAAGTCCTTTTGCAGGCTCAGGCCAGTATCAAGAAGTTTGAGACTCACTAGTTGGAACAGAACTGCTGATAATGCCAGAGGTTGAGATGCTGATGGTGGCTTGTTTTTTTAAAAAAAAAACAAAAACAAAAAACACAATCAAATTGGGCAAAGGGGAAGGTCTTCTATATCCCTGGTTCACATTTACTGCTTAGTGCAAAATGTCTACTTGCAACTCTAAAAATATATGAATATGAAAAAATGCAATGTGTGATTTGGAAAGGAACTGAATCTTAATTGAACAGCTCTGTATCTCTGGTACCAATCTTCTCACCATGCTGGCCAGACAGTATTGAAAATAACTTGTGTCCAAACTTCAAATACACAGCATTACAAAGAGAATCTTGGATGGGATAAAAGGCTTTTTAGTGATGCAGATGGTCTTCAACAGACTTGATTTACTAGCTTGCATCGTCATTAGAGCATCTCGGTATTACAGTTGGGTGCAGTTTAGTAGAAAATAACACTATGTGATCCATCCAGCAGAGGCGGAAGGGATAGCTCAGTGGTTTGAGCATTGGCCTGCTAAACCCATGGTTGTGAGTTCAGTCCTTGAGGGGGCCACTTAAGGATCTGGGGCAAAATCAGTACTTGATCCTGTTTAGTGAAGGTTGGGGGCTGGACTCCATGACCTTTCAGGGTCCCTTCCAGTTCTCTGAGATAGGTATATCTCCATATATTATTATCGTTCCTCTGTTAGTCTCCTGTAAATCTTGCTCCTAGTTCAGGCCTGCTGTGAGGAAGGGAACAGATTCTATCCACTTCTTCCCAGTGTAGAGTGAAATACAAAGGGGCATTTAAAAGCAATGCTTATCTGTAATTCTTTAATATTAATTTCTTGCAGGCTCTGTATGACCACTTAATGGATTTCTTGGCTGACCGAGGAGTGGACAACACATTTGCTGATGAGTTAGTTGAGCTCAGCACTGCCCTAGAGCACCAGGAGTACATTAGATTCCTTGAAGACCTTAAAAGCTTTGTCAAATGTCAGTAGATTAGGAAATTCGAAGTCAAAGCCTACAAGTGTGGCAATCCTGTAGCAGAGCTCCTACCTGCAGCTGATACCACCAGTAAGTTTAAAACTTCAAAGTGGGATAAACACATCATGGAAAACACAGTGATTCTCAGTGATTGCAGTTCAAATTTAATTTATGTTGCAGCTTGGATTTTAAGTTTTTTGTCATTCTCACACCTCCCACCAGTCTGGGTATTTTTGTACAATTAAGAAACATATGACATGAGGAATAAAATCCACTCAAGAAAAAAATCTTTTTCTCTTGGCTTTACTGTTGCTGGTTAAGAAGTGCTGTAAATTGGTCAAAGGCAAATACTTAGGTGGAAGTCATAGATGCCTTTCTTAAAATTCACAGACTGCATTTTATTTATAGTGGTATATAAGATATTAGACTGTTAAACTAATTTGCCTTAACACAGAAGGTGATTGGAGGCAGGAGCGGAAGCATCTTGTTTCTAGGTGAATAGTTCAGATCTTATCCAGACTGATGAGAGCTGACTTTCATCTTGTAGGAGTTGGTCTCTTAGGCAGCTTCCTAATGGTTAGATACCTGCGTGACAAATCTTGCAGACAGACTTATGCACTGTGAAGATGCCACTCCCTGGCCCCTATTCCTCATTTTTGGATATTTAGAATCCACTGATGCCAATTATAATATAGTAAAAGTAGGCTAGCTGGCTGAATTTGACTGCACCATTGAAAGGAAATTCTGATCACAGGAACTAGACTGAGTTCCTGACACCTTGGAAAGCCCAGCTTATAGGGGTTAGTTAAGCGTGCATGAACTAACTTTTGTAGTATTTCAGAGCACCACTACGCTTTCTGTCTGGTTACTTAACATTTATCAGTTTTTTTCCTTCACATGTTAAAATTGAAGTGTAACATTTCTAGTATCTCGTCTTTCAACTACATTGTTTAATACAAGTTAAATAAACATAGGAACCCACTACCATGGGGTTGGGCTTTGGCTTTTCGTAATTGTGTTGGTCACTTAATCAGCTGTACCAGTATGAGTTCTTATATACACCAGCAGTTTAGCTCACTTAAGCAGCACTTAAAGTTACAGTGATCTTTATTTAGAATGGTTAGGGCTGATATGCTGTAACTGACGCATCTGAGATATAGAATGCATCTAGGTTTTAGTTTACCCTCATCACTGCTCAGTTGAAAGCCACCAGACACATTCCCCAGCAGCATGTATCCATCACATCAGTGGTTCTGAAAACAGATGAGCTATACCTGCCCTACTCTGATAAACAGCTCAGTCTAATTTAAAGGGCACTACTGTCTCATAACTGTTACTTCAAATTACGACCTCTACAGTCAAAAGGAAGTGATAGATGAGTTTTTACAGTAATTTCACATTTGTCACTGCATGTTAGTCATAGGTTACAATTAGAGATGTACTGTCTCACACTTCCTATTCACTGACACACATGCTTTTACTGTTTGGACTAAGTATGTATTAATCTTTTTCCTATGATAAAGGTCAGGGGTTAAGCTGTAGTAGCAATGATGGGGACATTAGATCTAGTGAGAGGGAAGACTTTAGTGTAACTTTTATAAGAGCCAGTTTGTTTAAAATGGTACCTTTTGGGCTTGGTGTATGTTCACTTGCATTTCACCACTGAAATTTTTCATCAACACTGGAGCAGGAACCTCCTGCTCTAGAGTAAGTCACATGTAACATACACAAGTTGAAACAGCCAGAGCCCTGTCTGTTCTTGCTGCAGAACAAGAAATGAATGAAAAGCCAGAGGCACAGCAATAAGTTATGAGAAGGCTTGTCTCATTTATGTGAATAGCCACATCTCATTTCAAATATTTATTTAGCTATCAAAAGTGCAGATTAAGCCAATAGTGCTTGATACCCCATATTAAAGTACAAAAACATTATATACAGTTAGATAGATATAAAAAGAAAAGATGTGCAGGATGCCATCCAGGTTGCTTAGAAGCTGAAGGAAGGATCTTACTAGTGTATTCTTTCCATGGAGAAGCCCCAGCAAGGTTGTAGTTATATGACAACTGTCCAAGAGTCACAGACCTTTAGAAAAGAAAAGGCCCAGTCACTTACAGGTATAGACTATACAACAGTAATTATAACATTAGAATAAGGTCAAGCCTCATTAGCACTAATGCCAAGAGGCACCTCCTAAGCCTTGGTTTGGTCTATTCACAGGGAGAAACTCAAGAGGGGACCGCGCTATGTCTAAACATTATGTTGATTTAAGCGTAACATTTGGAACTGCTATAAACAAGCTTTCAGTACGCTTAAATCAAAATGGTTTCACAGCTTGTTAGTGAAATGAAAAGACTGGTCTTGTGGATTTAAGCATTCCCTGCAGCGTTTGCAATCCAAGCTTTGCAGCAGTGTGCTAGTGCAGGAGGAACCAGAGAGCAACACAGATGAGTCAGTTTCACTAGGTTGTCTAAGAGGAGACAACTAGAAAAAAGGAAACAAAAGATGAAGAGTAATTTATATTTTAAAGACATCTTTGGTTTCAGTAAAATAGCCTGTTTATTTAGGATATAGATAATTATCTAGCCCAATAGTTCCATTTGTGTTACATGGCATGGGAATACATACTGCATATCATACATGTAAAGGACAAATGGCCAAATTAGAAAATGGAATGAAACCCTACTGTCATGTTCCTCATAGAAATGCCTTGTTTTTGCAAACCCACAAGCTTCCCCAAAGGGGAGTGTTGGGGGGGGGGGGGGGGCGCGGTTTGAAGGGGAGCACCACAACCTTTAAGTTGAATAGGTTGATTTGTTTTTGCCTACTACATGGAGAAGTACACGTGAATGGGGATGCTTCCCGGAGCCTCCCGTGGCAATTTAGACTCACCGGACAGCTCATGAGAAGATTGGCTTCTCCCTCCATTCCACTAGTGATGGAGAACTCAGGATTGTGAAGACACTGATTACCATGTTCTGTTACACTGTCTTCTAGAAGTGACCAGAGCTGCTGTTCTGTCATACCCTGAGACAGAAATAGATTAAGAAAGTCATCTTGTGCTTTTAAGAGGATTTTCTTAGGAGTTGCTTTGAAGCAAATTTACTCAACTCTAAGAACTAGCATTTCTGACTCCACATGCTGGACTATTCACTTCAGATGCAAGCTACTACACTGGGTTTCTTCAGCTTTTTTTTTCTCTATATGATGCTTAGTAGGGGAGAGAATGTATAGGCCCATATTTTCTCCCAGGCCCCTGCTGCTTGGTTCTCCAGTCATTCCATTCAGTGGACTTCTGGAATGGGCTCTACAGACCACAGTTTGAGAACCACAGTTCTGCGCAGCCACTTTCCCATCAAACTTGTATGGGTGCAAAAGAGGACCAAGACAGAGGGCACAAAAACATGAACACACCATGTCAGCATCATTCAAAACAGAGAGGCAACTTTGCCCAGAATTCTCAGGTGCTACAACACTTAAGTGATAGTTTACCTGTGTGCTGATGTGTAATCCACATGGGCATGAAACCAAATAACTCATCACAGTCAGGTTATTCCTAGAAATAGAACACAATGTGAGAGCCTTGACAGACAACTAGAAAAGAGAAAATACTGAATTCCAGCAAGACTGAAGTTAGATTTTAGAAGCATTTCTCACACACAGGATCTGTGCCTTCTGAGTAACTGTAACCATCAAATCCTTACTAGAGAAAGAGGTTTGCTTCCCCCCCTCGCATGCAAGAGGCCAAACTGCATCTGCAGCCAGAGAGAATGACTATCAACTCACTGCAGAATGCCCTATCCTTCTTATGGGTATTTTGATCATCAGCTTACTCTACAGTACGCTTCATGCAATGAATGGTATGGAAGACAGGCATAAAGCTGAGGTTTGGTCTTAACTTCTTATGGCATATTGCTGCTAAAGGCCTAATGAATTCCACAGCTGCATTCCAGTGATAAGTGAAGAGCTCCATATATCGCTTATTACAGCAAGAATGAATGAAGCCAGACTTCATCAGCCAATCACCAATTGTTAGACAACATGCATAAAAAAGATGTTTAAGCTTTGACAACATCACATACTTGGGTGAATTCAGGTCTACTGGCTGGTGAGGTAGTTAACGTATAGCATTTGATGGCAGGAACACCTCACCTTTTACACACTGGACAGATAATCTTGTTGCCTGCGTCCACGCTGTCAAGCATGGCATTGAGGCACTCTTGGTCGAACTGCAGACTCCGTTCATATTCTTCTATTGTCAACAGTTCTATTAAAAAAGAACAAAAACCAGTTGTCACTGGCTACGGACCTAAGACAAATAAATGTCAAGATGAAATTGCTATGGCTGTGCAGGAAGAAGTCTGGGTTAGTCACTGTTTCTAACGTGTCTTTCTTTGGATCAGCTGCAAAAGCATTAGGAGATTCTGACTGAAATCTTTACTCACGATGCACACTAAAAGCCTTTAGATGATCCTGATCTAACTCTGCCTATTACACCTTCCATCCAAAGATCTCAAAATGCTTTACAAGCATTGATCAGTTGCACCTCACATCTTCCTATTTTATACATAGGGAAACAAATTGTAATTTGTCCAAAGAGTGTCAGAGCCTGAAACTCCCGTATCTCAGCTCTGTGCTCAGACTACTCATTTCAGATAATACATAAGGAGATTTGTTGTGTGCCCTTATGACAGTCATTTGGTCATTGACTGCTCACGGGAAAGTCAAATTAGGGTGAGACAGGCAAAAAAAATAAAATCAAATATTTTATGTGTTATCAGCTTTCAGAACACTTGTTCTGTATTAAAGATAAGACTAGAAAACATGAAGGTTAATGGAAATACTGGGACATTTTTTTAACATTTGTACTTATCCAGCAATGAATCTTCTAACCCTTCAGAAGGGAACTAAAGCTCTTGCGAACAGTCCAAGCTCATGTTCTTCATTGGCCTCTCACACATCCCATGATTTAACTCCCAACTCTTGGGGTTGTAACAAAGCAATGCTACCAATCACATCCAACCACCTTCCAGGATCTCAAAGCATCTGAGATCATGGATTTTTTTTAAGAAGAGTCCTTTGGAAAGCACATGATTTCTGAGCCAAGAAGAAAGTCCAGCTTCAAATAAATGGATGACTAGGATTTCAGGAAGGTTAAAAATGGCTCACGGAAGGTATTTGTATGTGTCAGTATCAAGAATATGTTTTTGGAAAAGGTACCTTGTGAGATCAACTCTTGTTGGATTTCCTCCAGTACTGCTAGTTCATCAGGGTCCTCCAACACCTGAAACATACATCGATCAGCATTCCTCTCTTTAAGGCAAGTGGGGGAGAATTATTTCATATCATCAGCTGGACAATAGTGCATTAAAACAATCCATTGTAATCAAACAAGTGATTCTGCTGCCTTTGCAACTATATAGTGGGAGTTTTCTGAACTTCCATGGTGTGTTTGCAGTTAGCAAGCAGAGGTTTCCAGACTTTTAAAGCTAAACAGAAGTTTCAAGGAAACACAGGCCCACTCCCCTTTAATGTCAAACCTTAACATTGTATACCCATTTGTAGATGTGTCATTCTAAGAAATTGGACAAACACCACATCTTTAAAAACCAGGCTCCAAAAACAAACAAACAAAACCATCCAGAATCACAAGATTCACATGCAACTGGTGCTGAAGGGAACTTCCCATTCCTAGCTATAAGGGACTGAGTGGCAGTAGCTCCTGATGTTGGATCCTCCACTTATATGGCTGAAGCAACTCAAAGCTTTTGAGCTGTACAAATCTTGACCAGCCAGAGGCATGAGATCCTTAAAGCAGGGCATTACAGCTAGATCCCTACTACCCAGAAAAGGTGAGAACGGTACCAGATATAAATAATAGATGTATATATCTTGAGATGAGAAGATGGCGGGCTGTGCATATCTGCAACCCTGAGATAGCACCTGATTAGCAGAGAGAAGCCTGGGAAGTTTAAAGATAAGCCCTAAAGTTGAAAGTGTAAGGGCCTGCACGTAACAGGAATGATCAGGCCCATTAGAGGGACTGAAGTGCTATAAAGGTTTAGTCTCTTAATAAACATTTCTCCGATTGAGGACGGAGATGCGGTTTGTAACATCTTTCGATGGGGAAGCCATGTATACGGCAGCTCCAAGATGACGTGCAAGAATCCAGCTCACTGACCTGTGACAGCGCCTCCTTTCTTCTGATGGAGGGCAGGCTCACATTCACTGACTGCAAGGCCTGCCATTCCTCCTCCATCACCTCCTGCACGAGAAAAGCTGCCCTCGCATTGCAGTGCAAATTCTCCCCAACCTGGCGGTATCTATCCAGCAGCTTGGCACGACTGTTTTTAAGTCTCTCCACACAGCGCTTTGAGAAAAGATAAAATAGATGATGCAGGATTCACGAGCGTCATGCCTCTCCTTTTGGCTGGACAACTGGGCAACCAGACACTAGTTTTATAGCTCAGGGATGTAACTGAAGAAAACTGAGGAACTACAGGACTATAATAGCAACATGGTTTTTGGAAATCTCACCTGCCAGCTGGAGCAGGTGAATAGAACCAGAGACCAGTCAGGCTCCTACACAATTAGCAGACAGGAGGGCAAGAGTTTAGGTTCAGTCCAGTTTGGCTAGGATCTCTCTCCAGTCAGAAGGTATGTCAAGGGAACCAGCCGTATTTTCTGCGTAGTCTCCAATACCCAGGGACCAAATTTTTATGGTGCTGCTATGATAACCCCATGTGTGTTGCCAGATCTCAACTCAGATATGTACTTGGCTAGCAATTCTTTGGCTTCTTCTGGCTAGCAATTACTTGTTCTGCCATCAGCCAGCTGTATATACTGTTCCCACTCCCTTCTCTCTCTTAAGAATAATCTGGAGTTGGTGGTAAGTGGATAGGAGAATTGACCTGACATCAGAGCCTGACAATATTTATTTCTCAAGGTTGTCCAACTGGCAGTAGAAACCTAGGAAACTCAGAACAGCTCCCCTCTTCCCCCACTGCCACTCAAGCACACAGGTGGTCAACATTCAACTCTTCCTTCTAGGTAGCTTTCAGGGTGCCATTGAAAACAAAGCAGTGGCCAACTCATATCTGTTTCAAAATGGTCCTACTGGGTTCCAGGAGGTGGGCTGGCACAACCCCACCCATGGCTAAAGGGCCCTCCCCCAGCCTATGGGGAGGAGCCACTGAGCCTGGGAATCAAATGATTATGGGGACAAGAGAAAAAAACAAAGGCAGGTGTGAAGGTCAAAGGGTCAAAACAAGGGGACACTGAGCAGAGAACTCTGGACTGCACTCACTGCTCCTCTAAGGTGTCAAGGGAGCCTGCAGATGCTGCCCAGAGGCACTCCGCCTAGATGTGTGAACGGTGAGAGAATCGGAAATAGGCCCCAAAGTCACAAGATATCCCCCGAGCCAACATCCCCTCCCGGCTGTTGTAGACGGCCACTTTGGCTATCGCTCGGAGGAGGTTGACGGGGAGGTACTGAGACTGTGGGGGCATGGATAGGGTGTGCATGTATGAGAAGGTCAGGGGAGATGCGCAGGAGAAGCTGGAAAAGGGGCTGCAACCTGATGCGCTCAAGGTAGACGGGTGCCAGGGTCTCCCTCACGCCACAAAAGGGACAGGCATCAGACACGGGTGAACCGCGAAAATGGTGTTAGGGAGACAGCAGGGCCCAGTGCATAAACACTGGTCTGGTGAGTCAAAAGACCTGGGTTCTAGTCCCACATTTGATCACGTAAGCCTTCCATGCCTCAGTCTCCCAGTCTGGACTCTACCCGCACCACTACAGTATCTGTTACTACTAACAAGTCTCCCCACCGGGGCCAGGGCTGCTCGCCACCCAGCCTGGGGGCGGGGGAATCCCGCCACCTGGATCTCTCACCCCAACACCGGGCCATGCCGAGTGGAGGGACCCCTTCCCCTCCCACTTCTTCCTGCCCCCACCCTTCAGCTGCAGCCGGCCCGGGGCAGGGGCCGGAGGAACCCAGGCGCGGGGGGGCAGCCCGCGGAGCCGCCCGTCGCGGGACGGGGAAATCGTTACAATGTATCCAGTGCCCGAACGCCGGGCTCCCCCGCGTTCTACGGGCCGGGGGCGGGGGCACCCTTCCCTCACCCGGCGGTAGGTCTCCTTCCAGGGCGGGGCTGCGGCCCCCTTGTAGAGAGCGCGACGCCGCTGCCGCAGCGCCTCCATGCCGCCAGCCCAGCCCAGGCACGGCCCCGCGTGGTGCGCGCTGGGATTTGTAGTCCCGCTCTGCGCCGCCCGCCCGCTGCACGCTGGGAGCGGTAGTTCTAAGGCGCCAGCCGGCCCTTGCCCCTGAGTGTCGAGCGGAGCTCGGCGCAGTTCCGGGATGGCGGCTGACGGGGAGCTAGCGGACGAGTGGCGGGCGGCGCTGCCGCACCATGCCGTGCTGTGCCGGCTGCGGGAGCAGAGCGCGAAGAGACCCAGCCCCCCTGGGCCGACTCGCAGCCTCATCTTCGGGCTGGACGCGGACTTGTTCCTGTGGGACGCGGAGCGCGCCGCCTTCTACACCCTCAGCCTGCGGGGCCTGAGAGGCGCGGAGCCCGGGGGGCTGGGCCGGTACCAGGTACCGGGCCGGGGGTGCCTGAGGGGTGCGAGGGGCTGGGTCGGTACCAAGTACCGGGCCGGGGCCGGGGGTGCCTGAGGGGCGCGGGGGGCTCGGCCGGTACTAGGTACGGGGGGTGGGGGTGCCTGAGGGGCGCGGAGGGCTGGGTCGGTACCAGGTACCGGGCCGGGGGTGCCTGAGGGGCGCGGGGGGCTGGGTCGGTACCAGGTACCGGGCCGGGGCCGGGGGTGCCTGAGGGGCGACGGGGGGCTGGTCGGTACCAGTACCGGGGCCGGGGTGCCTGAGGGGCGCGGTGGGCTGGTTCGGTACCAGGTACGCGGCCGGGGGCGGGGGTGCCTTGAGGGGCTCTGGGGGTTGGCGCGTACTAAGGTTAACGAGGGGGTGGGGGTGTCTGGCGGGGCTCGAAGGGGCTGGGCCGGTACCAGGGGGGCACGGAGCCGGGGGGGTGGGCCGGTACCAGGTATGGGGGGTGGGTTGCCTTGGCCTTGCCCCCTGTCCCATTTGTTTACAAGTCAGTGAATGTCTACAGAATACTTAGTGTAATGTTAACTCCTGGCTCTGTAGCACTTTTTAGTGACCTATTTATTAGTATTAATGTTTCACTGTAACTTTTTAATTTCCAGACCTTGGTTTGCATAAATCCGCCCCTTTTTGAGGTCTATGAAACCCTGTTAAGTCCCACACAGCATCATGTGGCGCTCATAGGCATTAAAGGGCTGATGGTCCTGGAGTTGCCTAAACGGTGGGGAAAGAACTCAGAATTTGAAGGTGGAAAACCAACTGTTAATTGTAGGTAGGTTATATTTCAGTCAGATGTTTAACCACATTGTGTTTTGACACTCTTCATGTGTGAGCCTCTGGTCTTTCCCAATGAAATAGTGGTGCAAAAAGATCTAACATATGTGCTGAGTGTAAGATAGAGAGCAGAAATTATGAAAGAAGAGTTGTATAAATAAGGAGCAGGGTATTTTGAAGATTTCCATTTGAGCTTGGTCTGATGAGGGGGTACAGTACTTGTTCCGAGCTGAGTCAAAGGCTAGTTGGGATTATGGGGCTAAAAGCTTTCGCAAATTCAATGAGCATTGTCACAGAGGACCTTCTATGACACAATTTTCAAATTGTCCAGTGTGCCTCACAGGCAAATGGGGATACCAGGGAAGTGGTGTGATGGAAATAGGTTCTCATCCTCATTCCTAATGGACAAAATATTCACATTGCATGAGAATATAGGCAGTGGTCCAGTTAGTTTACTCTCCTGTCTCTGATAGTGGCCAATAATAGATCCTTTAAGGAGAGGTGCAGGAAACCCGGTGGGGGAGGTAATTATGGGATAACCTGCCCCTGGGGAAAGTTTTTTGTGACTTGGGATTTGTATCGCTTGAACTATCATACTATCCTCATCCCTTTTGTTGGCAGTCTTGGAAGAGTCTAAAGACTGAATAGACAGGGAAACTTGACCTCCTTAATGCTGCTTCCTTTGGCTTAGGAACTGTTAGCTTGCCCTACTGCTTCACATGTTAATTATTTTGTGTGTAAATCGAGAACTTCAGCCTGAATAAGTGAAATAGAATGGCACCTTCTACTTGTACCAAATTAGCAACGGGAAAACTGCATGTGAAAGGGGGATCATAAGTCCTTCATTTATTTGTATTTAGAGTGTAAAAAAACAGTGTCACTCGGTGTGGGATGTTTTGACCCATGGCCACATGGATCTCAGAGACTGAGCCTAGCTTCTACCATAGCTGCTTTGTCTTGCTCAGGCTGCTGATTCTTCTCATCTCTGTCTGAGTTAAACACGTCATTGCTTCTGCCTATGTTTTGTGGCCATTGTAATATGACCACAATAATTTATGATTTTTGAGTTGTTGCATTTCCCTTCAAACGCTTGTGGAAGTGATCATACAATGAAACTATTCTGTTCCTGATTTATAAATAGGTGTGATTGATAGATATCTGGATCCAAACATCTGTTAGAATAGAAGCAGCACTCTCACAAGTACATCTAACAGAAAGATTTCAAGGGTCAGCACACTTGTTTCGTCCAATCAATAGTTATTTGAATGGATAGGGAGAGAACCCATTCTTCAGGTTAACACGTATTTTACTCGGGATTCAAACACCGATCTATGGTGCTGGTTATAAATGCTTATAAGGATTTACCTTTAATCACAGATACATATGAAGTGACTTATTTCAAGAGACTTCAGATTCTGTCAGGATTGCTGATAGAATTTAGTTTCCCATTAAAGGCACATTGCCATCTTGAAACCTATATCAGTTTAAAACATGAGTTAAAAGGGGCTTTAAGATCCTACACCTGTATCCCTGAGCATCTGCCAATTTTTGTTTCTGGTTGTTTCCTATGTCTTGTACATTTTTCACTCTCTGGTCTTGTGTCAGGGGATGAGGAGGTAAAACCAGGTGAAACTTACTAGTGATATAGTCTAGTCAGACAGTGCTATCAAACATACAAAATTAATTAGAAAAAATATTCTCATCTTTGTTATAATAATCTTAGATATTGTACCAGTAAAATATAATTTCAGACAGAAGGGTCATGTGACTGTAAGTTAAAGATTGCCCTTAAACTTTAAATACAACCAAAAACCATTTTGAGGCTTAAATCAGGCTATTCCCCCACAAGTTAAAAGCAGTCTGTTTGATGGTGTGCCTTTAATAACAGTATTATCAATTTGTTATTGTAGCACCATTCCTGTTGCTGAAAGGTTCTTCACTAGTTCGACCTCCCTGACCCTAAAACACGTGGCCTGGTATCCCAGTGAGACATTAGAACCGCATGTAGTGCTGTTGACTTCGGATAACACTATAAGGTAAACCTATTTCTGTTTGCTCTTTTGAATGTTTTTTCAAGTACAGGAACAAGTTGTTTACTGTCTAATGTGTAAGTATGCTTATGGAATTAGTGGAATTACAACATAAAAATAGCATAGAAAGTTGTTCAGGATGGTAACTATTGATGTACTGACCCTGCATAAGGAGGGAGTTGTCATGTATGAAGTTAATGACTAATGAAAGTATTTTTGTTCTTCTAGGATTTACAGTGTGAAGGTGCCGCAGACACCTGTGAAGGTGATTGCTCTTTCAGATGCTGAGGAGGAGAGTTTAATGCTCAATAAAGGGTTTGTGCAGTTTTTAGATTTTGAAATGCTCTCAAGATAAACTTGCTGATGTATCAAATTTTTTTTTGTAGAGATGGAAAAGGGCCTGGAGAGAGAAGATGGCGTGAAGTGTTGTGATAAATTTGCCAGTGGAGAATCTTATTTCCTTCTTTTCCATAGCCTCTTCCCAGCAAAATAGCTGGACTTCTTTCCTTGCCTCACCATTTTAGAGGAAGCAGGGGAGTAGCCCTCTGCAACAAAAGCATAATTTTTTGAAGCTACTATAATGTCTTAAAGGTTAAAAAGGATCTTTTTGGAAGAAAATGTAACAGGTGGAGCTTAGTGTCCTATCTTGTCTCTGACCTAGTTGAAATGGAGATACCTGTTGCTCTTCAACAGCCGAGTCATGGCTAACTATATTGCATTGAAAATACCACTACATCCTCACCTCTCCGAGTGTCACATACTTGGGGTGGCTGGCAGTTCAGTTTCAGAAATGGAGTAAGAAATCAGTAGGTTCGGTGGAGGTGAGAGGAAAGATGCTATATGCAGTGTTCTTTTCAAACAGCCCATCAGTCAGAGTCCCTGGAGCCAGGAAATGAGACTGTAGCATATGCATTTAATTGAAGAGAGGGCCAGTACCTGTCTTTAGGTTTCTATTGCAGAAAATGCTGTTGGCTAAAGGACCTATCCATAATTGTAAAATCTTAATCACATTTATCTAATGTAAAAGTAAATGCTACTTGAAATGAGGCCAATAACCGTGTGCGGACAGTCATCACTAACTGTAATTGTTGGTCTCTGTCTGTCTTCCTTCCCCAGGAGAGCGTACACAGCGTCACTAGGAGAGACCGCCGTGGCATTTGATTTTGGGCCTCTGGTATCTGTTCCGAAGAACATAGCTGGGCAGCGAGGCAGAGAGGAAGTATTGGCATATCCACTGTACATATTATATGAAAATGGAGAGACCTTTCTCACATACGTTAGCCTTTTACAAAGGTAGGGAATTAAAGTACAATGACCAATTTTGTTTAAAATGTGATACATGTAACACTTCTATTTCATTTCTGTGCAGACTGATTTATATTTTATATCAAGGAGCAGATGCTGTTTTGAATTCCATCATTTTATATTGTAACCCAGGCTTATTCAGTGTCGGTCTGTGTGCCCGTCTAATGGTTGGACCACATAGAGCTTTCAGTTTCTAGTCTTTGAGCTAATAGACCTGGACCTTGAGCTCAGGCAGCAGAGGCTCATTGTTTTAGATCCAGAGGTCCTGGGTTCAGTCCTTACTGCTGATAACCCACTTGTGTGTCAGACAATACTTAAAAGGGATACTCTCAGATCAAATTTGGATGGAAAACTAGGCTTTGGTTAAAAATCAGCTGTTCTAAAGGTACCATATTGACTCTTGGGGGTTTTTGGCTCCTAGTGTGTGACAAGCAGGAGCGCCCATAGCTCAGAGTGAGGCTGTGCTTCAAAGAACCAAACCCCTTTTGAGATCTTAGGGACTTCCAGCCTGGGTCTCATCAGGAAGGTGCTGGAATAGGATTCCAGTCAAGTGATAGGTTGAGAGATGACAAATTAGGTTATATGAAAGAGAGATGCACCTTTAAGACCTATAGAAAGGACACTTAAAAATAGCCATCTAGATTTAATTAGAAAATAAAATTAAAAAAATTCTGTTATATCTAGGTTACAAACACTGCAACATGCATCCTCCTAGTGAGTGAGAAATGTGAACTTGACGAGAAACTGCCTATAAACAAAAGTGAAGCTGGCTAGTCTTTTTTATAGCCCAACCTGAGAGCAGTGCAATAAAAAAAAAAAAAAAAACAACCAAACCCTGGAAAAAATTCTTAGGTATTGACATTTGTTCAGAGAAAATTAACTGAAATGTCCCTTTAAGCATGTTGTACAGCCCTTCGTAAAGGGGTGTGGCACTGTTTATTGACTCCATTGTCTGATAAGTGTGTTCCTCTGAGACAATAGAAGATTATTACTAAGATTCATTCCTTTGTGTGAGAGCACCATGCAGTGCGTGTAGCCCAGGACCTTGAACTTTCACTAGGTTGGATTTCAGATTGCCAGACTTGATCAAGAAAAACTAGTAAATGTATGTGTTCCCCTAGCTGTTATCCTTGATTTTTATTCTTTCCCAGGGGATTACTGGAGACAGTTTTGGAAACTTTGGGTCTTAGTAAGCACTTCCTTGTTTCTTCATTGCAGCACTGGAAAACTTGGCAAGCTGTTGGGCCCATTGCCCATGCACCCCACAGCTGAAGATAACTATGGCTACGATGCTTGTGCTGTTCTGTGCCTGCCCTGTGTTCCCAACATCTTGGTGATTGCCACCGAGTCAGGAATGCTTTATCACTGTGTGGTACTGGAGGGAGAAGAGGATGATGAGCCAACGGTAGGGTGGTGTTTTCTGGGAACTCTTATCATGTCATTTGTTCCTGTGGCGGTCTCTTCTTTGTGTCGCACATCCTCATTTCCTGAATGGAAACGTTCAAAAGAAATG
This sequence comes from Chelonoidis abingdonii, assembly GCF_003597395.2. Classification (NCBI taxonomy): domain Eukaryota; kingdom Metazoa; phylum Chordata; order Testudines; family Testudinidae; genus Chelonoidis; species Chelonoidis abingdonii. Next base: position 6,977,999 of record NC_133788.1, on the reverse strand, counting down.
TTCATGTTGGCCTCTTGCTAATCTGACCAACATTTAAGTGAAAATAGGATCATTAGGTATTTATTTTAGCCAAAATGTTGGTCTGATTAGCAAGGGGCCAACGTGAACATTTATTCTGAATATTCTGTTTAAACTAAACCAAACTATAGCTTGATGCTTATTTATTTTCTCAGAAATGTGGCACGTTTCTTTTAAAAAAAATATCTCCTTTAAAATTATTAACTCTGATGAGAAACTGACATCACTAGCTGCAGAGGCACCGTAGGTGACGCTAAAGGTAGAAGAGCATCCTAAATTAATGGGTACTGGGAAGGGACCACCTTGCTTGATTTACGAAAAGAGCATCTGCTCTGGAAAGCCTCTTCAGCACATGTAAGTAGTGACTGCTAGGGGCTGCGATTCAGGAAAAAATGCCGAAAAGACCCTTCCCAGGCTGAGTAATATTTTCTTCTTGCTATTACAATGGTATTGTTTCTAGAAAGATGTTTTACTGATGCATTCCAATACTTTTTACAGTCAGAAAAGTCTTGGGATCCAAGATCTGACCTCATCCCTTCTCTGTATGTGTTTGAATGTGTTGAATTGGAACTTGCACTGAAACTGGCATCAGGAGAAGAGGAAGAGCCTTTAGAATCTGACTTCTCTTGCCCAATTAAACTGCACAGAGGTAAAAGTGAAATTTAATCAATACTACTGCTGTTTTAATTCACTTTATTTCACAAATTAAGTAATGTAGACCTTTTCGCTGTACTCAGAGCAGTGTTTTGAAAACAGTTCCTTGGAGTCTCTTGAAGCTACCTCATCTCTTAAGAGGTTTCAGATAACATTTGTGGTGACTTTTTTTTCTTTTATTGCTAATTTTAAAAAGGAAGTCTCATGAGAACACAATGATGCAGGTGAAATTGTTGTTTAAATGAATCTAAGCGTTCATTACCTGCTATCGCTACACAGCACCAGGGGTAGGAGTTGCGGCTCTTTCGACTTAAAAAGAACATAAGAAAGGCCATACTGTGTCAGACCGGTGACCCATCTAGCCCAGTATCCTCTTAGTAGCCAGCGTCAGAGGCTTCAGAGGGAACGAACAGGACAATTTTGAGTGATCCATCCTGTTGTCCAGTTTGAGGTTTAGTGATACCCGCAGTATGGGATGGCGTCCCTGACCATCTTGGGTAATAACCACTGATGGACCAGAGATGTCTTTGCACTTGTTGTTGTTATGATACTACCGTTATAAAGGATAGGGTGAAGATATCTAATGTTTCCTTCCTCTTCAGTGCCGGTTGTGCTGAGTGTGAGTGTAAAGCCTTCTGCTACTAAATATAGAACTACAGGGGTGCACAGGCATTTCTGCGGACTTGCTGAATACATGCTGCTAAAGTGTGAGGACAAATGACAAGCTGCAAGGCTTGTGTTATGTAGCTGAGATCTTGGAAATTGGGTGGGCATAAAGTATACCCAGGCTTTATTTGTTTAATAAAGTTAGGCGTAAACTGGCACATGTTGCACTAAGATTCCATACGTTGTTTATAAAGGGTTAAGAAATAGTGGTGGTTGTAAAGTCCAATAGGCCAGTAGTTAGCTTAAAATTACCTGTAACCTCTACTAAGCATGTCTGTAACATGCTTATAACACCTATGTTATTAACCCTTTATGATCTGTTTAGAAATGAAACTGTAATTAAGTAAAAAAAAAAAAAAAAAGCCACAGATTCAGTTGGTTGGACTGAGTGCAGGAAAGGGACTGGGTAGCTTTTGCAGTGTAAGTATTAATGCAAAATAGCTGAAGGGCCAATCCGAGTGGAGTGCTGAACCTTCAGCACCCACTGAATATATTTGTGGTGGTTTTTGTCCTAATAATATATACTGCTTAATTTTCAGATCCTAAATGTCCCTCTAGATATCACTGTATACATGAAGCTGGTGTGCACACTGTTGGACTAACATGGATCCACAAACTTCACAAATTCCTTGGGTCAGGTGAGTAGTGAAATTGTCTTCCACATGAGGGGAAGTGTGTTCGTTTCTCAGACTACTTCCTTCTGTGGAAGGTAATTGTTTATCAGCGACTGGTATCTGAGAATGGTCGGGGTATTATCCAGAATGCGTAGACCTCCCCCCTGTGAAGTGGTTTGTAATTTAAAGAATCTTGAACATAATGCATTTGAAACAGTCTCCTGTCTTTGTAGATGAGGAAGATAAGGACAGTTTACAAGAACTTGGAGCAGAACAGAAGTGCTTTGTGGAACACATTCTTTGTACAAAGCCATTGCCATGCAGGTAGGAACCGAATGTCCTCCATTTCCCTTGAGTGAAAAAATGTTCTGTTACGTGTATTAACTCTCAAGATTCCTTTTGAATAAATTAATTTGTTGGCTGAGCTGACAGAATCCAAATAATCACAAATGATTAAACTCTGAGCACCAAGAGTTGGTATCTTAGGGTTGAGTGTTTACCCCAAATGCATTCTAATACACAAGTAAGCCTGAAATTCCCACTTTGGTAGTATCTGAACCTCAATCATCCAACCAACCAAAATTGAGAGATTATCACCATCATGAGCTGTCCTAGTGCAAGACTTAAGGATTTAATGGGACTTTCTATCATACCTGAACACTAAAACACATACTGCTTTTAGACTCTCCCTCATAGTATATTTATGGAGTGTTAAAAGTCAAGACACAGCAAATAAAAATAATGAATTTTAAGCCAGCCAGCAAAGTATTTTGTGCCCCTTATTTAAGAAAGACGTTCTAAGTCAGTGAGACATTTGGCCTCCAAGTTGGTTGATTGTAGATGGATACAACTTTCTGGATATATTCTGACTGCACTGACAAAAGGTGTTTTGAATTATAATCTATTTATTTCTGCAGGCAGCCTGCTCCCATTAGAGGATTTTGGATAGTCTCTGACATCTTAGGGCCCACAATGATCTGCATCACCAGCACCTATGAATGTATCACAAGGCCTCTTCTGTATGTAGTTTTCTTACTGAATTGATTTAAAATTTGTGCTTTTCCCTTGTCTTTAGCTATGTTTGTCAGTTAGTGCTTCAATGTCTCAAGACTTGTTTTCTGTTCCTCTTGCCATTTTAACTCTGACTTCTGCTCTTCTTTTTCATATTCATCATTTTTTATTTCAAGTAGAACAAATATACCAAAGTGTAAGTATTCTAATATACAAATTAAGGAGGGTTAGGATAGAGGGAAAGGAGGCGAAGTAACATATCTGCATTAATCATAGACCTTGAACATCCGCCCAAATTGCTTTTAATTTTTCAGGCATTCCCCTTCTGTGGAATGTCAGTTTGTTTGTTTGTTTGTTTGTTTGTTTGTTTGTTAGCTGTGAGGTCAGGCTTATCAGTGAACCAGGTATCAATGTTGGGTGGGGATCCACTCCTCCATTTTTTTGCAGGATTTAATTTTTTTAGTGACCAAAGCTGCACATAGGAACCATGCCCCCTTATTACCAGGTAACCTGCAGGTGACTACAGTGCTTGTAAAATAGAGTTGAGCATGGCAGCTTATTTCCTTTTAAATAACTCTTATGCTAAGAAAATGCCAGCTCAGCCAGAAAATGGTCCAATGGACCAAGTTTTCTAGGGCATTTTTGAGGAATAATGTAATAAACCTGGAATACCTTCAACGCGTAGGACACCACAGAATCAGTCTTTGTGTTGGCCGAAGAAGCATTAGCAAAGGATTCTTGAAATACTGCTATACTTTCCCCCTGGTGATTTCAAAGTGCTTTAGAAACATTAGGGCCAGCAACATCCTGGAACTAAATACATTTGAGGCAGTAGACACAATTGTCAGAATGTGTTTAGGGGCTTAATCTTTCCACTGGGTTTGTGAAGTTTACAGGTTGTGTGCATGAAGAAGAGAATAGAAGTCCTTAGAAAATCACTATCATGGTGTGGGGATTTTGATATTGTTTCTTTAAACATAAGGGAAAAATAAAATGGCTCAAGCTAAAGAATTGTTAGAGAAATTTTTTTTGTAGTTTATAGCCAGATCTTGTTCAAATACCAAACTAATATTCTGCTTTGGGGGAAAAAAGAGCTAGTTCCCTGACTTTCTCATTTACATTTTCTAATCCTGGCTGTGACTAAAATGGCAATCTGGCAGCTTGCTGTCTCTGGCCCTGTGTAGATACAAGTAGCATTTTAGGTTTTCACTCTGCCATGTTTGACTTCATTTGGAATTGCCATAGAGTTGAAACAGTTCCATGAATGTTCCTGTCAGACCCTTTGGATCTAGTGCTCTGCTACTGCGTGTTGCACAGGCCTTGATTCATAGCAGTTCTGTTAATAAATACCACAGTTGATGGTAGCTTTTCCCTAATGTGTCTCAAACGGTTGTTGTCATTTGAGGTTTTGTAAAATCCGGTGACATTAAAGAAAAATGCACTGAAAACAAAGTTCTGTGTCATTAGGTATCACTTAAATGTGTGTTTTTGTTTTGGCAGAACGACAGTCCATCCAGCATCCCCTCCGCTCTTGTGTACGAGAGAGGACAGTGAAATTACGGTCTCGCCTCTTCGTATCCTAGCTAAATCACCGCATTCATTTGAGAAGCACATCCGAAGCATCCTGCAGCGCAGCTCTGCTAATCCATTGCTTTTGAAGTATGAGATTTTTCTATGTGGGACTTGAAAGGAGGGAGGAGACTATGTTATAGCAGGAATGTGCACCCTAGACCCTTTTATCTGTGTTTTGGGACGCTGATATTAGGGGAGGGTTGGCAGAGACTTCAGTTGGCTATGCCTAGTGTCTCCCACCCCAAACAGATTTCTGAGAGGACTTACCAGCTTAGCAGAGAATTTAACTTGTTAGTGGGATTGCATGTACCCAACTAGCTTGTTCTGTCTGTTTTAAGGTCTGCTGACAAAGATGCATCTCCTCCCCCAGAGGAATGTCTTCAGCTTCTAAGCAGAGCCACACAGGTGTTCAGGGAAGAATATATTCTGAAACAGGATCTGGCAAAAGAGGAGATCCAGCAAAGGTAACATGGTTTTTATAAACATGTGGCATATTTAAGCTTGTCCTTTGTTTTTTAATAACATCAGGATATGCCCAGATGAGAGATGCCACCCCATATAGACATTAAAAGTAACGTTGCAGTTAACTCTAGATCCCCATCAAATATAGTCTTAAGGACCTAACCCGATTATTTGCAGATGCCCAGCTGTCTGACAATCAATGTAATGTAGAGAGATTTATTTCTGATCCTCAGTCATGTTTATCTGAGACTGGTGATATTCCAGAAATGGTAGGTTCAAGTTTTAGGACAGGAGTACCACACCAATGTCAGCATAATGCTTGTACTTTTACAGAAGGTGATAGGTTGAAAGGAAGCATTGGGGGGGGAGCCCTGGTCTAAATACTTGAAATCTACTAGGCAAACATTTCCTTTTGGATGCAGTTGTACAGAATCAACCTGCATCCAAACCTGAGGATCTACAGCGACGTTCACCATGGTAACAGCTTCGCCACAAGTGCAAAAATTACAATGAATAACTGTTCCGTTCCCCTTTCCACTCTTTGTCTTTGGAGACATCCCTTCTCTTCTCTTCTGACCTACTCTGAACTCTCCAGAGTGTCTAAGTGTTGTTGGCTTTTTTGTTCTACGTGTTTCTGGAGACTATTAATCATTACATTGTCTTGTGAATGGACTGGCCTCTGACTCAACTATCATCATTTTAGAGTGAAATTGCTGTGGGCACAGAAAGAGAAGCAATGGAAGGATCTTGAGTACTGTCAAGAGGAAAGGTGAGTTGGACCTTTAATTGGCTCTCAGTTTTTAGCTAAATCATGGAATGTTAATTGTTTTCATGTGTACAGGAACTGAATGGTTCAGAAAAGTCTTAGCTAATTAGCTGGTTAGGTTTTCAGTGGGACTAAGTACATTTAGAGAACTACAGTGTTCTAAAGAACTCATAGAAGAGTTAGACTAGGTCACAGGTTTAACATCCAGCCTAGCTCTTCAAAGCTTCACTAGCCCCTTTTCAAGCAAGTACGTTAAATGTTTTTTATCATAATTCTGAAGTAATTTTGACTGTTTCTCACTTGTATAAAGGATGAGTCTGCGGGAAGTGGCTGAGCGCTTGGCTGAGAAGTATGAGGAAGCTAGAGAAAAACAAGAAGATATTATGAATAGGTGAGTACAGAGATTGATGCCTGTTGCCTCCTCAGTGCTGGATGCTATGGAGGTTCAGAACAGTGTGTGGGGGGAGTGTGACTTTTCCACAGTACCTGCCAAGTCAATGTAACCAGATGATGCCAAATGTCTCTGGCTGTGTATTGTGGGTTTCAGATCCAGTAATGAACCTTTTAGTGTTTTGGTGACACCTTTTTCTGGTGAAGTTCAGCAATGTTAATGATTTCAGTGGGCACAGAGGAGGCCTCAAGGCAGCAGAGAATAATTGACTCGTTGAAAGATTACATCCTTCTAGCAGGAAGGAGAAAACTGGACATTAATTATCTAAGACATGGTTTAGCTAATGGAAACACAGGGACATCCCAATGGAATTCTTCACAGTAAGAGGGGCCAGCAGTTACGAATAAACAGCCTAGTACATAAAGGGTGGTGTACAGATGTGTTAAAAGCAGCAGAGTCCTGTGGCATGTTATAGACTAACAGACATATTGGAGCATGAGCTTTTGTGGGTGAATACCCATGTCATCTGATGCATGCAGTTGAAATTTCCAGAGGCAGGTATATGTTTGCAAGCAAGCATCAGGCTGGAGATAATGAGGTTAGTTCAGTGAGGGAGGATAAGGCCCTCTTCTGGCAGTTGAGGTGTGAAGGCAAAGGAAGGAGAAACTGCTTTTGTAGTTGGCTAGCAATTCAAAGGCTTTGTTTAATCCTGAGCTATTGGTGTCAAATTTGCAGACAAACTGAAGCTCAGCAGTTTCTCTTTGAAGTCTGGTCCTGAAGTTTTTTTGCTGCAGGATGGCCACCTTTAAATCCACTATTGTGTGTTTAAAGTTACCTTTCACTTTTCTTTTGTGTATAAAGGATGAAGAAAGTGCTTCGCAGTTTTCACTCTCAGCTTCCAGTTCTGTCAGATAGCGAGAGAGACATGAAGAAAGAATTACAGATGATACATGATCAACTGCAGCACCTAGGAAATGCTATCAAACAGGTGAGCATGTGGTGGCACAGAAACTTGAAGATATGGAGTGAAAAATATGGCAGAAAGGAAGCATGGAGGGACAAGATGAATCATGTTTTCTGTAGTTATGGGCAAACTGACACACTTCATCTGCTGCTGCTCAATTCAATTCAATTCGTGTTCTCCGTCATATGCAATGAAACAGTGAACTCTTGAATGCTTGTAAGGTTTCTAATGAGTCCATTATTCCTGCTACTTCTAGGTGAAAATGAAAAAGGATTATCAGCAAAGGAAGATGGAAAAGAGGATCAGTCCACCAAAACCTAGCATAACCCTCAGTGTCTACCAGAGCAAGTGCATCCAGACAGTTCTGAAAGAAGAGTATGTATGTTAACTTTGCTCCAAGCTGGGCTCTGTGTGTGTTTGGGTTGATTCTGTGTGTATTCAACTCCCAGTCATTGAAAGATATCTATCAGTCAATCACAGGTTTAAACTCCAAATGTGGCCATTAGGGTAGACACACTGATACTTACGGGTTTATCTTCAAAGCTGGTATCTACTTTATTACTAATAGCTGATAGTTTGTCATCTTATTCTGTAGCTAGCTGTCGAAACCTTGAAGATTTGACCAGAAGTAGATGGGTCTGAACTTACCTTAGAGAGCACTATTTGTCTAAAAAGACTAGAGTATGGGGGAAGAGTGTCTTAAGAATTGTGCATGCCAACCTGAGCGTTCAGTTGGTCAGCTGCTTCCTCCTTTCTCTGAAAACTTCTATTCTGCTGGGAGCCTTAGTTGTCACTTTGTCAATACAGCAGTCTCAGGGTATGATTGATTGCAGCTTGTGTAGACATACATGAATACTGACATTGTGACAGTTTGGCTACTTACTTGCTCAGGTGGCTTCACTCTGCTGGCACCTGAGCTAGCTTTAATTGAGTTAGCTCAGATTTGTCTGTAGGAGCTACAGGCACAGTCTGAGTGTGATGCAGAGGGACTGTAAGCTAGCCACTAAACTAAAGTATTGGTATATCTAAGGGCTTGGTGCAGCTTAAACAGCTGAGTTGGTAATGGGAGTGTCAGAGGGAGTTCTGTTGGAGGAGCAGGTTTCTGTAGTTTAGTTTGTATTGTGTAGTTTGTGGGTGAAGGCTGGTAGGGGCTGTGTGCTGGGAGAGTGGCTGAGCCCTGATTAGGGGGTGGGGCTTCCCTGCTTTGGGGGTCCTACAACAGTAGGCAGTCTCTTGTGCAGCGGCACAGACTGCTGCAGCGGCACAGCAGTCAGCGAACAGAGTTGCTAACAGAGGAGTTTCTAAGGGAGGTTGCAGGGGAGGCTAGGACAGAGGAACCAACAGGCCAGTGAAGGCAGTGCATGGTGCTCTGCCAGTGTTCCGGTGCCTGTTGGGGTGTTGTGTTGTGTCTCCCCAACTACCAGGCACGAGGTGGAAAGGCTATGACTGATCCAGAGGTAGCAGTGAAAGACATCATGAGGATGACTGAATGTGGAAGCTGTGGCATGTCCATGATCCTGGAGGGGGGACTTGAAAAGGGTTACATCTACATGAAGTGCCACCTGATAGAGCTGATGGAAGAAAAGATTCAAGGACTGGAGATGCAGGTGGAAACTATGGTTGAGTTTAGAAGGGGGTTTGAGCAGATGATGATGGAACACAGACACAAGGGGGCTGAAGGGTTAAGCTCAGACATGCAAATGGATGCAGGACCTAAGAATTCTGAGGAGACACTGCTGGGTAAGGCAAGCGGACAGTGGAAGCATGTGACTAAGAGAACCAGGCAGAGGAAAAGTCTGGCCAGTGAGGAAGAAATGGAACTTAGGAACAGGTTTGCAGAGTTGGAAAATGAAGAAGGGGCACCACAGGTGGTTGCTGCAGGAGAGAGGGCATGGAAAAAGAGAAGAGCTGCTAGTCCTGCAGAAGGAGGGGAGGAGTCAATGGAGGCAACACCAAATATGAGCCCCAGGAGGATTAGGAATAGAGAAGACTTTCTTTCTTACTTACTCACAGCCAGTGGGTGCAGGGGACAGACCAGAGAATCACACAGTCACCAAGAAAAGGCAGGTCTACCTGATTGGAGACTCCTTACTGAGAAGAATAGACAGGCCTGTAACTAGAGCTGATCAGGAGAACAGAAGGGTGTGCTGTCTGCAGGGTGCTAAGATACAGGATGTGGACCTGAGGCTGAAAAGGATCCTAGCAGGAGCAGGGAAAAATCCATTGATTATCCTTCATGTGGGAACAACTCAGTGGGATTCTGCCACTTCCTAGAGAAGGGTGACACAGGGTGTGATGAGATTCTGGCAATCAACAGATGGCTCCGGCAGTGGTGCTATAAGGAGGGCTTAGGGACATACAGTCATTGAGAAACATTTACAGACAGAAGACTGTTCTCTCCAGGTGGACTTCACCTGAGTAAGGAGGGAAAGAAATAGACTTCTAGGATGGAGGTTCACCCAACTGATTAAGAGAGCTTTAACCTAGGAATTTGGGGGAGATGGTTGGGAGATCTCCATGTCGGAATTTAACCTTGAGAGGGAAGTAAACAAAGTAAGAGGGGATACGGCCATGGACAGAAGAATTGACGTAAGGAGGAAGGGTGGCGTAGATACCAGACAGACAGACAAACAGGTAGATGCTGGTGGTAGAATGTCTGTGCCTACCAGGGGGCAAAAGAAAAAGACATACATATATACATATCTGGCTTTAAGACTCAGCTTGCTAAATTTATCCCATCATACCATCCCTTCCATAGTTTTAATTCTGGCAATTGATCTTTGCTTATCTGCACATGAGTCTGCCCAATAGTCGGTGATGGGATGTTAGATGGGGTGGGAGCTGAGTTACTGCAGAGAATTTTCCTGAGTGCTGGCTGCTGAGTCTTAGCCACATGCTCAGGGTTTAGCTGATCACCAGATTTGGGGTCAGGAAGGAATTTTCCTCCGGGGCAGACTGGCAGAGGCCCTGGAGGTTTTTCACCTTCCTCTGCAGCCTGGGGCATGAGTCCCTTGCTGGTGGATTCTCTGCAGCTTGAGGTCTTCAAACCACAATTTGAAGACTTCAATAATTCAGACATAGGTTAGGCTTTGTTATAGAAGTGGATGGGTAGGGTTCTGTAGGCTGCTTTGTGCAGGAGGTCAGACTAGATGATCGTATAGGTCCCTTCTGACCTATGAGTCTATGAATGTGAAATCATTGAGTAGTGAAACTTGCAAAGTTGTCACTGAACAAACAGTATGAAAATAAACTGCTGGAGTGAGAACCGCTGGCTGGCTGACAGTGAAACCAACCCCCATCCCTGAAGTAGGAAGCCCCTCAAAGCAGCACTGTGCAACAGGAATAAAGTTGATGGGTGAAGCCCAAAACATACTGAGGCTTCTCTATGATGCTGTCTTGTGTTCCTACTGAAGTCAAGCAGGGAGGTATTTTTATTGAAGCACGGCTGCTGTGGCATTTAAACATACATACTATATTAATTGTAGAGAGTGTGGGAAAGAATGGACTCTAGAAAACAAGTTTTCTAAAACACCTGCAAAGTCAAGGAGTAATGGTCCCTAAGCAAGTCTAGTACTTACTTGTGGTTAAAATGCTGCAGCGCCTGAACCTAATATTTAGTAAGCTGGATTCTATTCCATCTTGCACAGCAACCCTACTGGAAAATTTTAGGATGAAAACACAGCCTATAAGGCCAAACAGTGATCTATGAGATAGGTGGTATGGGTGGCCTCACCATTAACCAACAGGTTTAATTAGATGCTAGCCCACCAAATTGTTCAAGAATTAGCTTCAGCATGAGTTTTTTAAAGCACTTTATAAGCCTTACCTTTAATACCACCTCCCTCTTTCAGTGAAGAATGTTTTTTTAGTTTCAGGAGCAGTGGCTTCCAACAAAGGCAAGACCTGCCACATCCACCCCCTCAGAATTACAGCATTGTACAATTAAATTCATGTCTGCTTTCTTGCAGGGGAGAACACATAAGGGCAATGGTGACACAGATCAATGACATCAGAAGCCACGTGAACTTCTAACAAGCCACTGACTAAGTCCCCACAATAGAGAGGCTGAAATGCTTTTGACATTGCAGCAAGGAAGATTAAGGGGGAAGAACACACAACCCACATATATCAATACCAACTGTTTGTGCTACATAATATGCTTTTTATTTCATATTTTGTAAAGACGTGGTATTGAATAAAACACTTTTGATAAGAAAAGATCCTTTTACAAGCTCAGTTTTTCTCCTTAAGGGGAAGGGAACTAAACATTACGCGTACACCTATCCGCTCTGTACAACTAAGTATTTAAATCATTCTAGAAAAAAGGCAAGATATAGGAAGGGGATTTTTACTTCAGCAAAGAAAATTCTGGATCCATCCTCCTCTGGCAGAAAGCAGATTAGAAAAACCAGAAAAGCATACGTGTCAGCTGCTTTTGTTTAATTTGGACCACTTTCTTCATAAGGACACACCTTCCATACAGTTAACACATAGTTACATTTGAAATCTACATCCACAGTTGCACAGGACACCAATGGCTTGGTTCACTGAAATGCAGTATTCACTTCCAAACACTCAGTTTGCCTTTATCCAAAGAATTTAGAGACCAGTTGTATTTTTACTGTAGGATACTTGACTTCTTCCCTGCTTCTGCTAAAAGTGACATGGGCAAGCTAAGTTTTAAGAAGAGGTACTGCACTGCTTGACAATAGTGCATGCAACGGTGCCAAAATAAAGCCTTTAAGAAAAGGAGGGGTACTAGACATGCTGCAAAAAGAAGGTTCTAGTTGCACAGATTCACTGACTACACAACTGTTGGGAATACTTCATGAAACTCACTGAATAGTTTTCATTTTACAGTCTACACTGAACAGTCCATTTTCTAATTTACATTTTTTGGCTGTATAGTAGGTAACGTTACAGATAGTGCATGTTAGCTAGAACTGTAAACCAACCATCCTCACAACAAATTGATCCCAGAAGCTTCTATGATAGAGGGATAATTTTCCTACTACAGTCTTATGGATACATGCCAAAATTAAGATGCTTTATTTGCATTTAAGTAAATTCAGTCACCACATTTGGCAGACACCTCTCCTGTGGGCACCTGAGTTTTCTATGTTTGACTTTTCCATAAGAAATCTTAGTTCCTTACTTTCCTCACCCCCTTGGGCTCTTCTAGCTAACCCAGCACTATCCCCACAGTCTAACAGCAGCTCAGCTCTAGGGCCTCATTTATGTATGTTTGACAATCTAGTTCTCTAATCTTAGTTGTTGGCACTGCAGTCAACCGCTTCATCTTCACCAATCTGCCTAGGGCCATATTTTCAACAAAAGCTAGGAGCCTTTTGTTTTTGGACTCGCTCTATCCTGCACGCAGCAAGGGGCCCTGGGAGCTCAGATTAGCAGCTGAAGGGCCTCAGCCCCATACTACCTTTAAGCATTGGTACCTATTACTTAAAAGCTGAACTGAATAAAAGAAGACTAAGGTACAGAAAGGAAACATGGAGTAGCTAAGTGAGACTGGCAAATACTACATCGATATTCATAGCTGTCATCTCTGAATATTAGAAAGGCTGGGAAACTTCCACAAAAAACTGACGTGAGGTTGCTGCACTGAATCGCTCAATACGCTCTGTAAAAGCAAGATATAATCAATCATTTAGTTCCCCTTCTCAACTATGTTCCTTCCAGAGCCTGTGTACCCATACTCTCATCCTAATTACACATGCAGCCACTTATCCAGGCTATAACAATTTAGTACACCAACATGCATGTACATTTCCATTCTGTAATGGAATGTATTGGTTACTAGCAAGTTTAAGAATGCTCACTAACAGCTCACGCACTCACTTTTCTTGAAGACTGCAGCGAGACATCACAGCCAGCATCTGCCACCGAACACCACAGCTATGAGAAATGCAGTACGTGGAAGCCATACCAATGAAAACAAACTAAGCAGAATTGAGGCTGAAAAGAGGAAGTGAAGTGACTCAGTGCGGAAAAGATGTTGAATGATTATTTCCTTGCTTTCTTCCAGTTTGGGATATACAGCCTAGAACCTCGCCTCAAAAGTTAGATATTTTTGGGCCAGGCTACTAGGTTATTTCCTCAAATAGGTGCTACAAATTATTTAATGTTTGTTAGATTTATTCCAGTTCTCATAAAAGAGCCATCTTCCTTAAAGCACTACTACCAGGTTTAAGTACCAGCAGAACATTAGCAACATAAGGTCGGTGAGGTAATATCTTTTAGTAGAAACAAGCTCTCACCCACCTTGTCTGTCTGATATCTTGGGACCGACACAACAACCACCCTGCGACGTAGAATGTTCGTTAGGTAATTTCAGAGCCTAAGGGGATCTATAGGCTGAAAACAGTTGCTTTTCCTGTGACTCCTGCTGCCAAACACAAGCCCATATTTTCAAGTATGTACATACAATATAATGCATGTGCCCACTTAAGAATTGTGGATGCTCAATGTTAATATTCAGAAAGTAAATTCTTACTAACCTTTCCATTAGTAAAGGCTGAAATACTGATCCAATGACAACTTCCATTCCTCTCAAAGGCCAGAGCTAGTTCAGTTATCACAGGGACCACTTCAAATATTCAGAATTTGCAACACTTAGTATAGGACAGTGGCAGATAAGCCATCAGCTGAGAACCTGTATGGAATTCTATTTTTTTTTTTAAAAGAAGTCATGTTATAATACTGTCTTGTATGACGTGTATGACAAGAAACCCAAAACTAGCACTTGTAGAATATCACTGTCTCGTTGCATAGTGTTACCTTAATGTCTAGTTAAGGGTTAGAGTGGGATTTGACTTATTTCCTGTGTTTTAAGCAATACCTGGACACCATCTTTGAGATGCATTGCACTCGAACAAAACCTGTAGCATAATGCTTTTGTGCTACGTGATACAGACTGTGATGCAGGTTGCGTGTACCGACCTATATTTGGCATTGGTGTGAGACTTTGAATTCTTCCTTAATTCAGAATCATCTTCCTTTTTCAACTACAAATTATACACGGTAAAAGCTAGTTCACACAGAACGACATTCACCCCAGCAGAGATGATGTGCAAATGCCCTATATGTTGCTTAAATGGTGCACAGAGTTTTGTTAAGTCTTAACACAAATATGGGACTAGCAACACCTCAGTTCTAAAACTGAGAAAGAATCAGTTATGGTGCCATTTTTTAAATTAAACCTGTGAAGAAGAGGTTATAAATAGTGCATTTCTTTAACCCCAGATTTTTAATCTGAAGTCCATTCTTTAACGATCAATTCTTTTTTTGGGGATTAACTTTATCAGTTCCCAAGATGCACAGCTCACTCATATCCACTACATTTCAACCACAGTCAGATTGTTCAACAAAAACTAAAACGGTTTAAAATTAAAATAAAGCACTGAGTTAGGAAATAAGATCAATATCCAGTGTCCTGCTAATAAATTCATATTTTAATATAAAATATTCATACAGCACGCTACACCTCAGGCTGTCTGCTAGCTGAATACCGTTACTGACTATTCAAAACAGAAAAACTTCAATCGCTTTGCTCTTCAATGTGTTTTGAGGGATGATATGATTTCCAGCTGCTACTTTGATTACAGTATTTAAGGGGATTTGTTCCAGATATCTGTATTAGGTTAATAAGTTGGCCAAAAGGAAAGAAAAATATTTTTCAGAACGTAAAGGACTGTTTCCACTTACCGTGGAAAACAACACTGCACCCGTTAGTGTTCCCATTAAAAAATGCTCTTCTACACTGCAAGGCTCCCTGGTGCTCTCTTCCTGCCCTGTGCAAAACCTTCTCCCCTCCAGAAACAACCTCAGTCATTGCTCCCCTCTGTCATCGTCTGCTCTTTCCATTGTTAAATAATAATTAATGTTGCTATAAAGATGAGTTAAAAACCCCAAAGGCAGCCATGGAGCCCTGCCCATCAGGGTGTCATGTTTCAGGAAGCTGATTAATGTCTGTCAGTTTTGTGTCGTTCAGGATTGCACGGATTCTCTCCAAAGAATCTGCCTGCCGGATCCGTTCCAACTGCACCTAGAAAAAGCAATGAATACAATGAGCTGGTAAAATGTGTGTAATGCTCCTCAAACCGGAAGATATGGTATTAGTGTGGATGCTATCTGCTCTGACATGCTACATCGGCATATCCACACTGCTCGCTTCTGCACGTAAAACAGTGGTAATGTACTCTCAGCTGAGAAACAGTGGGCTTGCTCTGTGGCCTGCAAAGTTCTAATTCAGTTAACAGTAACTGATCTGTTTGGTATCCCATGCAACTTAGCTTGTAAGCATCTACTTAATGACGGCACGAGTTGTTGCAACCCCCTACGGAGAATCTGACATTGTTTCCTCTCCCATTTATGCAATGGTTTTAGAGTTCTTCCCTTAGGATATTCAGTTTTACCCAGTAGTGCTTTCTTATGCTACGCATGCCTAATCAGAGGGTGCAAGTATGTTCATTCAGGATCAAAAAGCATGTACAGTTACTTTACCGTTCAACTGTTTCTTTATATGAAACGATTTCTTCACTGAGCCAATTCACCTACCTCCACCCCTCATTAAATGTTAAATCTTAATGATGCAAGTGCAGTACTTCAAATGATTGGTGAAGATGGACATGATTTGATGGACATCAAAACATGGGAAAGGAGATCTCGTCTACACTGAATTTACAAAATTACTCCAAACATCAGCATGACATAGATTTGATACACTTCTTGACGCAATCTTTAACAAAATAATAGATAATTAAAGTGTTTAAACAGGGTACATATTTTTGGGGGAAAACTGAGTAGTGGCAGTAGGGATCTAATCTTCTTTAAATCCCATCAACCCACAGGAAAATAAAATACTGATAGGCTGTTTAGGTGTCGGAAATCAGAGAAGAGAACTCTGCTAGGAGCTGGACATGTGGAAAAAGCAAGTCATCCCAATACACTCCAGGGAGAGTGTATCTGTGTTGGACAAACCTAAGAACAGGGTATTTTAGGTTTCAAAAGCCACTACTTTAGCACTTTTCTAACTAGATGATTCATTGCTCTCACATATCAAGCACAGTAACCTGGTAGTTATCAATGTACCGCTCAGTGACATACTGGCAAGGAGGAACAGAGAGGAGTCGAATTCAAAAGGTGATGTGAAAGATGGCGTGACCCTTCCATGAGTGTGTATAAGAAGAGTCTGATTTTGTGCAACTTCACACAGAGGTCTGATGGTGTAAGTTAAACTGCTAGGAGGAGCTACTTTAAAAACATCCACGTTTGCACACACGCTGGCTGATTGCTTTTCCTGATACGCCTTTGCCTTCTAGCCCCGTGTGTGTTAGGAGAAGCAACCGGCAGAAGTGTGTGCCCAAAGATGGATATTTTTAAAGTCACTTCCCGATCTCGCTCCCCAGCATTTTCTCTTACACCTCTAAGCAGCTTGGTTTGAAAGTTAAACCAACTCAGGCCTGGTATACACTTCACACTTAGGTTGACATAGCTAAGGTGTTCAGGAGTGTGAAAAATCCACACCCCCGAGTGCCTCAGCTATACTGACCAAACCCCCCGTGTACATGCAGGTACATCCATGCAAGAATGGGTCCACTGAGCTAGCTACTGTTGCTTGGTGGGGAGGAGTTCCTACAGCACTGCAAAAACCCCTCGTGCTGCTGTACTCTGAGTCTACGCTGTGAAGTTATGCCAGTTTAGCTATGGCACCACACCTATGCTGCAATAGTGCCCATAGTGCAGATGTGGCCTCAGACACTAACTCCAGCTTGCTAACGTGTAACTTAAACCATCTTAACGCATCTGAATTTGACTGTTTTGCAAAAGTGTGCGTGTGTATGTATATATATCTCCTTACTATATGTTCCATTCTATGCATCTGAAGAAGTGGGCTGTAGCCCATGAAAGCTTATGTTCAAATAAATGTGTTAGTCTAAAGTGCCACAAGTACTCCTGTTCTTTTTTCAAAAGAGTGATTTTTGTAAAGGGAAATCATGCCTCACCAATCTACTATAATTATTTGAGGAGGTCAACAAGCATGTGGACAAGGGGGATCCAGTGGATATAGTGTATTTAGATTTTCAGAAAGCCTTTGACAAGGTCCCTCACCAAAAGCTCTTAAGCAAAGTAAGCTGTCACGGGATAAGAGGGAAGGTCCTCTCACAGACTGGTAACTGGTTACAAGATAGAGAAAAAAGGTAGGACTAAATGGTCACATTTTCAGACTGGAGAAAGGAAAATGGTGGTGTCCCCCAGGGGTCTGGGACCAGTCCTTTTCAACATATTCATAAATCATCTGGGGAAAGGGGTAAACGGCGAGGTGACAAAATTTGCAGATGATACAAAACTATTCAAGATAGTTAAGTCTCAGGCAGACTGCGAAGAGCTACAAAAGGATCTCTTAAAACTGTGTGACTGGGCAACTAAATAGCAGATGAAATTCAATGTTGATAAATCCAAAGTAATGCACATTGGAAAACATAATCTCAACTATACGTATAAAATGATGGAGGCTAGATTAGCTGTTACCACTCAAGAAAGAGATCTTGGCATCATTGTGGATAGTTCTCTGAAAACATTCACTCAGTGGGCAGTCAAAAAACTGAACAAAATGTTGGACTTCATTAAGAAAGGGATAGATAATAAGACAGAAAACATATTGCCGCTATATAAATCCATGGTACGCCCACATCTTGAATACTGTGTGCAGATGTGGTCGCCGCATCCCAAAAAAGATACGTTAGAATAGGAAAAGGTTCAGAAAAGAGCAACAAAAATGATTAGGGGTATGGAATAGCTGCCATATGAGGAGAGATTAAGAAGACTGGGACTTTTGAGCTTGGAAAAAAAGATAACTAAGGGGAGATATGACAGAGGTCTATAAAATCATGACTAGGGTGGAGAAAGTAAATAAGAAAGTGTTATTTATTCCTTGTAACACAAGGACTAGGGGTCACCAAATGACATTAATAGGCAGCAGGTTTAAAACAAACAAAAGGAAGTATATTTTCTATACAACACACAGTCAGCTTGTGGAACTCCTTGCCAGAGGATGTTGTGAAGGCTATGACTTTAACAGGATTCAAAAAAGAATTAGATAAATTCATGGAGGATAGGTCCATCGGTGGCTATTAGCCAGGATGGGCAGAGATACTATCCCTAACCTCCTAACCTCTGTTTGCCAGAAGCTGGGAATGGATCACTTGATGATTACCTATTCTGTTCATTCCCTCTGGGGCACCTGGCACTGGCCACTGTCAGTAGACAGGACACTGGGCTAGATGGACCTTTGGTCTGACCCACTATGGCTGCTCTTATGCAGAGTGAAAATAGGGAAGTTAATTATGGCAGCAGCTCTAGGCCTTCTAATTGAGTATAAAGCAAGCAAGTGGATAACAAACCCATATTATTTATTAATTAAATCAATAAATGTGTTTATTCATTGAATAAGGTTTTCCTGGTCTT
Source organism: Chelonoidis abingdonii (assembly GCF_003597395.2). Lineage (NCBI taxonomy): Eukaryota > Metazoa > Chordata > Testudines > Testudinidae > Chelonoidis > Chelonoidis abingdonii. Next base: position 6,959,400 of record NC_133788.1, on the reverse strand, counting down.
TAGGCTAGGCCTTGTGATCCCAAGCTAGTGTAACTAACGAGCTATTAAATAATTAAGTTGTGTGTCTGTGTGTATACACACACACACACACACACACACACACACGTCTGTCTGTCTGTCTCTCCCTCTCATAGATCTGGAAGCAACCCCGAAAGGTCACTGAGTCCAGCCCTCTGCCTTCACTAGCAGGACCAAGTACTGATTTTGCCCCAGATCCCTAGGTGGCCCCCTCAAGGACTGAAATCACAACCCTGAGTTAAGCAGGCCAATGCTCAAACCACTGAGCTATCCCTCCCACCACATAAATACATAAGGACATCTATCAGACTCCTGCCTTGACCATTTTTAATATTTAATATGTTTCCTGCATATCAAATTACTCTCTGGAATTTGGATTCAGGGCTACCTGCTATCAAGAGGTCTTAGCATTAAGATCATGCTTCTTAGCATCAGGAACTTCAGGCAACTACTGGCTAGTTGATTTAGATATACAATAATCAGCCACAGACATGGCCTGTTTTCTCCAGAGCTCGTACTGAACTCATCAGTCCACAGAAAAAAGAAGTGCATCCAGACCCCCCAGGGCCAAGGAGAGGAAAGGAAATAACTCTTGCCAGCTATCAAGGAGAAACTAAAATCCTCATACATTATACAGCAGGGTTTGTATTTACACACAGGGAGCCAGCACATAAAATACTGATCAGTTAGTCTACCAATCGTTCTGTATGTCTGAGCGGGGACATGCCGATTCCTACAGAAGAGGCTAATAGCTGTGGGACTGGAGTGACATGACAAAGACTGTCCAGCCACAGGAAATACAGGCAGAAGCCTGTGACAAACCTAACCTTACAAACTAAGCTGGAATCAGGAAAACAGTGGCAAGTGACATAGTAACAGTAACTACCTTTTACCATTGCTCTTTGGAACCACATGAATATTTTGAGACAAGAACTGTGTAAATTTTCACTATGGAAACTGAGCCAATGCAGTTTCAAAGCAGTACGTGGATTTGTAAGAGAACGACAGCAGGTAAAAAGCAGTTTTACAGAGCACGTTAGCTTAATTGTCTCATATTTGTACTGCGTAGTGCTACAGAAACAAGTAGGAGAAAGAGTTAACCTACTCTGTCCATCCATAGGGACCACCTCCAGCAAGCAACACGCTGAGTTCTTTTGTTGCGTATGCAAAGATTCTTGATTTGGTTTACTAGCTAAACTAGGAAATGTGAATTACAATATATATTTCTAAGCGACTCTTTACTGAACAGTTGGTACAAGAAGTTAAAAGGATACAGGACAGAACCTTAGTATACCCCTGATGAGAGATCTGGCTGGATGGATAAGAAATGAACCACACTCCATTGCATGAAAATTACCCAAAAATCCATAAGTATTAAAATCTGTTCCTTCTGCTGACTTGTGATCTCTTGAGCCCAACTATAGCTTCTTCCTTTTAGGATCAAACACAGGACTCAGTGATAGGGATACAAAGTTATCCTGTGCTACAGCTTAAAGAGCAGCAAATACACAGCCCAGGAGCGATTAGAGCAAATTCCTGACATTGCACTTGAATATTTACATCTTGATGGACCACTATGACTAAATTATACACTGAGCGGAACATCATGAGGTGCTCTGTGCAATGTTAGGGAATCATGGAGCTATTATGCGTGTGGTTCTGTACAACTCCATTTAATGCACTAACTCCCTACTGGCTGCTGGGAGGGAGTTGCGGGGCAGGCAGTCAGATCCAGGCTAAATAAGAGCCCAGCAAGGCGCTAAAACAAGTTGGATTCCTGGCTTAGACTAAAAATTCTTTACTGCTCACAATACTATTCGTTGGTTTGTGGTCCCAGTTTTTATGTCACAGCGCATCCCGACTACAGAGGTGACAGAATACGTATGGGCATGAACAAATGTCATACTCGGGATAGACTGATTGCACATCTCTTACCTGAAGGGTTTGAGAAAGCTTTACAAAGTCTCTCTGGACTTGCTCGCTGACATCTAATTCAGTCTGCAGACGCTGAGCTTTGTTCTTTTCTTCAAACATCAACTGCTCGAGGTTAGCCTGGAAAGAGACAAGTTATTGACCTTGTGCTTAAACTATTTACAAAAGGGGCACGGATGGACTTCTGATTAAGCGTGGGTCTGGGAATCGGGTAATCCGGGTATATTCCAATCTTTCTGCCTGAAGCTGGACCCTCTCCATGTCTCAGTTTCCCTATATGGGAAAAAAGGGTTAATACCCAGTTTCCAAGAATATGGGGATGGTGACGATTAACTCGTTAATGTAGGAAAAAGCCCTTCCCTAGCACCTTATTTCCACAGGTCTCCAAGTGGAACTGCAAGTTTTTGACAATGAAATCAGACAGTAAATGGAGTATCATGATTCTCTCACAGGTAGATTACTGTATTTTTTGTTTGGGTTTTGATCAAAGTGGTATAAAAATCAGACCAGAATTAATTCATTCCTCTGCCAATGGAGTACTGTTCCCCACAGTGACCACTGAAATGTCAAATATTCAGAGTCTCAGGGGACCCAAACTGGTTAATCCAGTTTTAAAATGTCTGGGAATAGAGCTTTCAACAACTTCCCTAGGGAGACTTGCACAGTCAGGGCATCTCCCGAGATCCACTCTTCCCTTTCTGTTTCATCCTTACTGTTAGCAATCCCCATTTTGACCAGTAGTGTGAGCTTTCAGAACACCGTGCTTGACAAAACCCAAGTGTCTGTACAAATTCAAAACTTGCTTTCATATAGAACCATCATCGTAACAGTTACCTTGGCAGTGGTCTCCTTCTTTAGCTGTTCTTCAAGAGTGTTTTTCATTTCCTGAAGATTCTCCAGCTGCTGCTGTTTTTCCTGCAAGGTGCACTCCAACTGTGAAATCAGAGAAAATCAATTACTTGAAACCCTCTAAAATTTTCTTTTTCAACAGATGCCTGGCATTCAAAACATTACATGGAAAGATCAGTGTAACTGCTTTTGTAGAGAAACCCCAAGATAAACATGCCATCGCCCCTTTCTTTCCTGAAACCTGAAGGAAATGCCTGTAGCAAATAACATTAGCATAAAAAGTATATACAATTTTAAGCATTAGGAGAGCCTCTGTTAAGGTTGCAAAAAACTTGCACTGTTTCCCATGTTATAATTCTGTCCTTCAGAGTTCCAAACGTCTACTTATTTGCTCCTTTCAAATGACAGTGCTGCTCTTCAAAATCCAGAAGCATACAAGTTCTCAACTTGCAGCAATCTGGCAATGTACACTGTGGTCAGAAAATTCTCCTACACAGAATAAGCACTACTTCCTTTTTATGGAAGGAAGTAAATTCTCTATTACTTTACAGCTACAGTGACATGAAGGCCACAACAAGGTAACTATCAGGGGGGTAGTCATGTTAGTCTGGATCTGTAAAAAGCTACAAAGAGTCCTGTGGCACCTTATAGACTAACAGACAGATTGGAGCACAAGTTTTCTTCTGTGAATACCCACTTCGTCGGACGCGTGTAGTTCGGAATGATTTCCGCTATCTTGCTTGTATCTCCCTAGACACGAGTGACTTGTCAGATAGTGTCCTCATTCAGAGTCATTTTACAAAATACATATTTTGGTTAGTAAAAACTAAGCAGAGCCAGCAAGGAAAGTTAGCTTATTTTCTCTGACATGAGGGGGTTGATATTGACACAGATTCTAGAAGAACAGGAATGAATCACCTTGTTGGGATTCTCCTTCCTGCTCCTATCATCAGGTTAAATTTTCTACATTTAAGTTTGCAAAATTCTTAAATGATCTTCAGACTGAACTCTTACCTGTTCCTTTTCCACTTTTACTCTTTCCAATTCAGATTTTAGGCTAGAAATAGAAGCTGCAAAACAGAGGAAAAACAGACTTTTCACTTCGTCAAGGCACTAGCTTTGCCAGATTGTACACCTCACTTTCATCAACCCATTTAAAAAAAAAGTAAAAATAAGCATCTAAACATTGTATCGTGGTAAATGTATCTGAAGATCTTTTTACTATATGGAATGGTTTACCTCCAGCCAGAGTTTTCTGCAAGGCTAATACGTAATCCAACAGATCCCAGCAAGGATGAGTTCTGAAGATTTCTCTTCATTCATTCTGGGAGTTACTATTTCCCCCCTTATAACTCTCATCTCTCAATAGCTTATGATCATGGCAATCTTCCTCTGGTAGGTAAATGTTCTCCTTTAAGGCAGCTGCCAACATAGCCCTATGGTCACTGGGTGGTATTAACAGAGGCAGGGGCAATCAGCTTCTCCTCAGCCCAATCTCTTTTATCCATATTCTTGTGCCACCCCCGTCACTATTGTGTCTGGAACACACAGAAGGGTCAGGGAGTGACACCCCCTCCCGGCTTAAACTTTGGTCTCCTAGAGCATGTAGCACTGTTATTAAGGCACTATTAACATTATGAAGTTAACTTATGGTGAATTTGCAAAAATGTGTGCTTTTTCTGAAGACTTAGAGCTTTGTTTTCTAACATTGGTCTGCTATGCTGTCTCTTGTACACACTTTATTTAAATGTCCTGACTAAAGCCTTGAAATAAGTAAACATGTTAATAATTCAGAGTCCTGGACAGAACTGTAAGTGTGAGTTACATTGACTGTGACAATGGGTCAAGAGAGGGACTTAAATATGTACCTGATGTAACAGTCAGTGCAGGTTACGTGCATCTCTAATGGGCATCAAGAACAGTTCATTATTTTTATCATGTTAGCACCAGGAGAAGGATTTCTGAGATTAAGAACAAATCCTAAATTTTAGTTGACAGAAAGGAATCCTGACCCCACAAGAGCTATGGATTAAGGAGGGAAACTGAATTGTAACATTTAAAAAAAGAAAAGTCATGCCCACTTGAACACTTAGAAAAAGGCAACAGGCCCTAAAAACAGGACTAAGTGTCTCCAAGAAGCCCAAGTTACTTCCTGCTCTTCTGGAGTAGCACATACCACTTCCCATCTGGTTACTCAGGTGCCTATTGTCTTAGCTGAATTTTAGTACGGTACAGAACTGTCCTCTGATCCCCTTTATTTTTTAAACATTTGAGGAGAAAGAAACCATTTCATTTTTATGTGCTACGCCTTAGGGAAGCTTTTAACCTCCTCTCTAACAGCAGGGAAGGCAAGGCTGGCAAAACTAATCTCACGCTAAACAAAAATGTTGTGTTGCACCCTTTTCCCTGTAGCTACATTTCGACTTACACCAAAAAGGCTCCAGCAAGGGGACCTGCATGAACACACTTTGGATGCTATATCAATATAAACAATTACTTCTCTCTTTCTGTGTTTTGGGTTTATTTCTGTAAGTCACCTGCACCCGAATCACATTTTTAAAATGCACTTATTCACTTAAACATAACTGTTTTATTCTTTTCATCATCATTTTCTCATTTTTACTCATCTAGCTGCAAGATTCTGCTTCCCCTCTAGCAGAGGGCTGATGCTCTGTTTTTTGAGGGATAAGTAAAAAAGAGGCTAGGTTTCAGCAATAATGAGATAGAACAAGCATCTCCCACTAAAACCGATCCCCGCTAGTAGTATTCCCCAACAAAAAAACCTCACAGTGAACTATTCCAATACATCTCTCATGTCTTGCTTAGAGTCACATTTACAGATATCACAATGGTTCCTTCTGACATTATAGTCTGACCTCCTACTTAAGCACAGGCCGAGGAATTGTTACTGATATCTGTGTCCAAGTCAACAAAACAAAGATATCAGTCTAAAAAAACAGCACTAAATTAGACAGCAAACAGTAATCTCACCCTTAAAACTCGGTAACAATTCCATTTTATCTCCTTTTTTTCCATTTACACTTCTGCTTTTAATATTGAATTACATGCTATATCAAAAGGCATATTTGGCCATATTTCACCACAGAAACTGTGTCTTCTTGTGGATTTAGGATTATATTCAGATGCACAATTTGTCAAATGCAGTCTGACTCTCACAACTGTTATAAATAAAAGCTATTTTTTAGGGCTGCCAAGCGAGTAAATAAATTAATTGCGATTTATCGCTCGATTAATCGCACTGTTAAACTATAATAGAATACCATTTATTTAAATATTTTTGGACGTTTTCTACATTTTCAAATATACTGATTTCAATTACAACACAGAATACAAAGTGTACAGCGCTCACATTATATTTTTGATTACAAATATTTGTGCTGTAAAAAACAAATAGTATTTTTCAATTCACCTCATACAAGTACTGTAATACAACCTCTTTATCATGAAAGTTGAACTTACAAATGTAGAATTAAGTACAAAAAATAACTGCATTCAAAAATAAAACAATGTAAAACTTTAGAGCCTACAAGTCCACTCAGTTCTACTTCATGATCAGCCAGTCACTCAGAAAACCAAGTCTGTTTACATTTGCAGGAGATAATGTTGCCTGCTTCTTGTTTACAACGTCACCTGAAATGCTGGCTACAAGTGTGCCATGCAAATGTCCGTTCTCAATTTCAGGTGACATTGCAAATAAACCGGCAGTTTTATCTCCTGTAAATGTAAACACACTTGGTTGTCTTAGCGATTGGCTGAATAAGAAGTAGGACTGAGTGGACTTGTAGGCTCCAAAGTTTTACATTGTTTTGTTTTTGAGTGCAGGTATGTAACAACCAAACAAAAAAAATCTACATTTGTAAGTTGCACTTTCATTGTACTATGGTTCTTGTATGAGGTGAACTGAAAAATACTGTTTCTTCTGTTTATCATTTTTACAGTGCAAATATTTGTAATAAAAATAATTTAAAGGGAGCACTGCACACTTTGTATTCTGTTTAACTGAAATTGATATATTTGAAAATGTAAAAAAATATCCAAAGTATTTAATGAATTTCAATTGGTATTCTGTTGTTTAACAGTGCAATTAAAACAGCGATGAATCATAATTAATTTTTTAAAATGTGATTAATTTTTTTGAGTTAATCGTGTGACTTAACAGCAATTAACTGACTGCCCTACTATTTTTGTGCATTTTATAAAAACATGTCAAACGGGACACTGGACTTCTTCTGATGATAATGTGGATACATTTGATTTTAAGTTACCCCAAAACAAGTCCTCCAGAATCTGTTTTCCAACACAGGTTTCGCTTTCTAGATTATTTTGCCCTTCTCACCTATTTCTTCTTTGCAATTTTCTATTTCCAGCTGTAGAGTTTCTTCTAAATTTTCCTTTAGACACTGTTCAGCTTGAATCTGTTCTTTTAAGAATAAAATTTCTGCCTTCAGTTTTTCTTCAAGGTGATCTGCTGCAGTCCGTACACTAATGATGTCCTCACGATATTTTAATACCAGCTCACGGAGTTCCTGAATTGAAGATTGGCAAGAAATTTCAGTTACAACATTTTCACATACATAGACAGCAATGTACACTGATACCAGTCACCAATAGAAAGTCAAATTACCAGTATTTTTTTGCTCTGTCTCAGCATCTCAGGCCCTGTGCCCAAAAAGGTTTTAAAGAAGTACAACAAAATTTGCCTGGTAAACTAAGATCTTGCAAAATCTCTCTCTCTTCACGCACCAATCCACTATTTACCTGCTATGCTTGAGTGTAAGGGAGTGGACATGTAGGGGTGTTGAGATTTACTATGGCTCAGTACGAAGGATTATGCTGGTCCTTAACCTTCACTGCTCCTACACAAAGCCACTTCTCACACTTGGGATGAAACAGAACTAATCTGTGCACCCCTCTGCCACCCCACACAATGCCTTGCAGAGTCAAGACCTTAAATTTAGAATCCGGTTGTTTCTGCAGTTTTACCAGACCAGTATGTAACTTCCTCCACTTAGTTCTACTGTTATACTTTGTTCATTTAAATATTCTAATCAATCATTTCAAAATTTTACCTCCATGGATTCTGGCAGATTGAAATCTTCAGCTTGCTGTAAAGACACATGCAAGCTATGCTTTCCCTGAAGGCTTTCATTATCTTTTTGTAGTCTCACCAACTCTTCTGAGACCTGCTCCCTTGACTGCATCAGGACAGCCTCCAATATAAGGAGAAAATGCAAAATTATAGTTATGCTTGGGTCTATTCACAGCCAATCTGTCACAGTACTTCCAAAGCTAGTGGAACCCAGGGCAAAATTTATAGTGTCTGTGAAGGAGGATGGCAGTACGGACCAACTCCCCCTGGTTAGCCTTGGTTATTCCAGTACTAGTAAAAAGTAAAACCAAAAGACCCACAAAGATTAACACTTACCAATTGCCTACATAAAAGATAAACTAAATTAAATGTAAAAGCTTTACTGCAGTCAGTCAGAAGTCAAAGAGCAGGCCATACATACAGCCCCTTGATGTATCTTCCAATTTTCTTGTAGCCAGCGGACAAGGTGGTGTGTGTGGCACACGTGTGTTGTGTTTACTTTTTTTTTGTCTACCTAATTAATTATATAGATAACTGAGACCGAGTTCCGTCTCTGAATATGTTGCGTCGCAACGATGCCGCATGATGGAAATTGTTATTTCATTTGCTTTTTAAAAAAATAGGAAGTTATATATTAGAAGAACAATCAAGTTGCAAAGCCAAGCACTCAAAAGATAGGAAATGTTAGAATTTCGGTCGCCTGTGCAACCTCAGTGCATATGCACAAGTGGGCCAAATTATGATACCATCTAGTTACATGAAAATATACACTGTTTTTCTTACAGGATCCCTGTCTCATTCATTGCTCTGGAGATAAATCAGGGTTGTTAGCAAAGGAGACTCATCTGGAAGACCTCTGCTTCATTTGCTGAGGAAGCTGGGTAGGATTGAGGCAGGGGACTGTATGAAGAGGGAGGATGGTCTCATGGTTAAGGCATCTGAATGATGCCCTGTGGAATTTGGTTCTATCCCTGCCTCTGTCACAGACTTCCTATGTGAGTCACGCACATCTCTTATGCCAAAGTTTTCACAGGTGGGCATGAATGTGTTCTTCAATTTCTTGGTGCCTGACCTGAGACCCTAGAGTCTGATCTGCACAAGTGATGAGCACTCACAGCTGCAACTGTGATGTTACAGCAGCTTGCTCAAACATATAAAGTGTCATATAATCCTATGCTCTGAAGGGGAAAAAAAAAAAAAAAGGAAGCCTTAGGCATTTCAAATTGGCACTGAAGTTGGTGGGAATTTTGGATCTTCATCTCTGTGTCACAGTTTCCATCTGTAAAATCGGGCTAATACCCCTTCATCAGGAGTTGTGAAAATAAATTCATTCATGTCCGTGAAGCACTCGGATCCTCTAAGTAATTAGCGTCATAGAAAAGCCCAGGAGAAATTATTCTTTTTACCTTCAGAGCAGGGTGTGAATAGTGTGCAGTAAATAAGGCCGGTACCACACAGAACAACAAAGAAGTGCACAAAATCTTAAACAGCTGCTATTAAATGAGCACCATCCATTTGTGCATTGAAGGAAACTGGGGTCCTGTAGAAAAAGTAGTATGAGATCATGTATTTAGAGACTATTGGAATGTATACATAAAGGGGCCAATTAAGGTTGCACATGCAACCTGAATTCTGGCAGTTTCCTAACTTCTGAAGCGCTTGACTTTGCGACTTCATTTTTTTAAACATATATGTAACACACAAAGGGCGGGCTATATTTAAAGACCAAACTTGTCTCTTTCTGGAAAAGAAGCTTCACCATGCTGCTGCAGGTTGTGGTCTTTCCTCCTTACAGGTTTGCGCCCGAGAGCAACAGGGAGCAAGATCTATTCATCAGCAAAGGCAAGTATGAGGAGTGGCCCCTGGTCCACCACATCAGAACGCTAACTCCTGGGCTTCCTGTGCAGGGAAATGAGAGACCAGAACTCCTGAGCTAGAACTTCTCCAGAAGAGCTCAACCACAGCAGATTTTTGCAATGGTGGTGAAGACAAATGTCAGTGGGGGGGGGGACAGTCTGTGCAAGTATGGAAGAGACCTTGGTGACAGAAGTGTGCAGATTGTGACATTACAAACTGCTTCAGGTTCAGCACTACAGGATTCATAAATATCCTTATGTTAAATGCATCGCTGTCTTCTCCCAGCTGACATGGTTAGACAGCAAGATAAACCAACACACCCCATTAATTTTCATTTACATGTTTAAAAATAGTGTATCGGTAATTCTGAGCATACAATATTATTGAAAAGGTATTTAAAAGTGAAGTTTCTTTACCATTTGCTCCTGAACACTTCTCTTTGCTTGGGAAAATGCCTGCTGTAATTCACTGAGTAAGGTCTCAGACTCCTGAGATCTAACAATAAGTGAAGATATCTTCCAAAAACCAAAAACAAAGAAAGATGATTAAGTGTCTGAAACAGATTAAGCAGGTTTCAAGAGAGTATTCAATATCCATTCATTCCCCTCACATGTATTTCAAATATTACAGCTTTATATTCATTCAGATCAGGTTTTGTTTTATTGGCTCGTGGATCACAAGCTCGTTATTTGAAAGTCTAACTCATACAGACAGAATTAGGATGTGGGTTTTTTTTTTTACTAATAGTACATTAATTCTACTGAAAACTAACAACGAAATAGTAGTTAATTCTGATTATACCCAAATGTAGAAACTTCAGAGCGAATTAAGGCAGAAAAAAACAGATCTATTTTTCCAGGTTAGGAAGATAATGTTTCTTTTTTTTTTAAATGTTTTCAGTGGAAATACAGTACTTTTTGAAATATAAAACAAGAGATTCAGAATTCTGACTACAAAATCTTATTCCATGGCTTGTAAAGAAAAAGTGCTCATTATTTAGATTTGATATTCCCTTAAATATAGAGTGAACTGTACTGAAAGCCAGAGTAGAAACTATCTAAATTTAATTCCATGCCAGAAGACTTTGTCTACTGGTTGTCATTTTATTAGTAAGATAAAACACAAAAAAAATCTGATTGGTTCCAGGTAAGTAGCACCCAAATTATGCACACTTTGTTTCTCCATAATTGTACCACAGAAATCAACTGGTCTGTGGCCCTGAGTTTACAGTACTGTACATTACAGGCACAGAAAAAAAGTTAAAAAGTCTATAAATACGAGGCTTATTTACTATTTATTACTATTACTGTTTGTATTGTGATAGCACCTAAGAGTCCATCAGAGACCATGTCCCGATTGTGCTAGGGGCTATACAAATAGAGCAAAAATAATAAAACGGGGAGTTTCAGATTGGAAACTTCCCAATTCAGGTTCTCATGGTAAGACTCAGAAGAGACTGGTGTGTATTCTGATCAACTGTAGTCATTCCCTGTCCAAACAGATAAGCATTAAATGGCTGTCTCCTTCTCAGCTGCATTAGCTACCTGTCTAGTGCTGATAAGGTTAAATGGTATGATGGGCTAGATTCACAAAAGGATTTACGCTCCTAAAACCCAGACTCAGGCCTCACTAGGATTCACAAAACTCTTGCTCAGCTGCCTCTGAGCCTCGTAGGTGCTTAAACTCACTCAGCACTTCCATTTTTGCCTATGTTTCTGTCTCTGAGTCATCTGGACACCAAAGCCCAGTGCTATGCACAAACTAGGGGACAATAGGTGTTCCTCTGCACAACTCACCTGTGGGGCCCGATAGAGTAAGCATGCTCAGAGCTTGCCTACTGAATCAAGCCCCACAGATAAGCTTACACAAAATTTCCAAGAGGTCGGAAAAATCTCCCTCATAGCTTTTAGTTCGGTGGTTAGGGTACTCACGTGGGTACTCCTCTGTGCAAAATCGGCACAGGCATCTAATGCTAAGAGAGGGTGTGCAGCTGAGAATCCCAAATAGAAGGAGGCATCCCCCTCTACCTCGAACTTAAGTGCTTATTTCCAAGAGAGGGGTAGGGCTTAGCAGACATCCCTTGGCTTGGCATGTCCCATTGGCTAGCTTAGAGGAGGAGCTATCTAGCATGCTGGCTTTTGTGAATCCCATTCTGAGGGGTCCATCTCCCCCCATTCATTAGGCAGGGAGCTCAGGCGCTGAACTCAGGTTTTGTGAATCACACTTATCTAGGCGCCTATAAGTTAGATGTAGCAACACCTAGTCTCACCATGCCCAAGCGTCTCTGTCAATCTAGCTGGAGAGATCTAGAGATTTAGAAAAGGTTAGGTGCACAGAACCGTACATTCTTATTTTTTGGATCTTCTACAATGACTCTCTACTTTTAAGAGACTTACACGCTTCTCAGTGGGTCAACATGGCTTTAGAAGGACTAACAAAATGCTTCAGGAACAAGCGGGGCTGACAGAAGAAGTCAGCGATAACTAAGTGAAACCACAGAAGTAACATTAAATCTAATGTGGACAACAGAGGAGATACAGATATATGCCACATGCTTGTATAAGATCATCCTGACAAGGCATCAGTACTCTAAAGTACAAGCAATCCTGGACCTTTTAATTTGAGTAGCTCCTAGAGTAGGGAGTCTGCACAGATCCTCACAATTAAGACAACTATTTGAAAATTAAGAATTGGAACACAAAAACATTCCTTCTGAAGAATCTACTTCTTTGCTTCAGTGAAGCTTTTTTATTTTTTATTTTTTTTTACCTGAGTGGCGGAGTCTTCACTGCTTTGCTTCATATAATCTTCCAGCTCCTGTTTATCTTTCATTGTTTTTTCCAGCTGCTCATTAGCCTGCCTTAGCATCACCTGCAGCTTTTTCACCTACATGGTTAGACCGAAAGATTAAAGAAAAGTTGCTTCCAAAGGGCAAATCTGTTTCCCCAAAACATAAATGTAATGTAAAAGCATTCTGAATTTAGAATTCAGAGTCACAAGAGTTCCTTTGCTGTTTTTCTGCAAAACAGCATGCCCTATTGATTAGATCCATAATGAATACAGAAAGCTATATTCCAGTGGATCTCTACTGCTCAAGATAAGAAAAAGATCCAGTCTTCAGAATCATTAAAGGGTTTCATTCAGACCTGGAATGAAGTCAGAGGGAAGGGCTGAAGTCTTAAATTCTTCAGTGCACAGACAGGGGGGACTCATTATAGATGCTTTAGAATTATTTTACGCTGTTGGCACAAAAATTACATATCATCTACTTTTGCCTTTTCTGCAGCAATTCTCATGGCGTCACTAAATACAATAGAATTTATAAAGTGAAAAGCACTTAACGAATTATTCAGTTCAGCCCAAAAAATCATTACAAGGATATTTCAATCGGGATGACTGCGTAATGCATTGTTACTTTTTGGCAGAACACAGGGTCTTTCATTGCACGATAACATAGTGCTAAGTAATGTTGGCATACTACTTGGCAAATATCTAAATGGTATGCATATGCAAGCATGCATGATTTCATACACAAATTGCAGCAAAGTGGATTACAGCACTAAATTGGCATGAGCATCCCAGAATTTGAAGTAGCTTAACTAAAATCCCTGAAAATAAAGTAAATAAGATAAAATGGCAGATAGTTAATAGCTACATTCTTGGCTGTTTCTACAGCTGCAACATCTCTGTACAGCCCAGGAAAAAAACCCTCACCTGATCTCTTGTCTCAGCTTCCTGAATCTGGATTCCCTGTAACTGCTTCTCATAATTTGAGCACATATCACAGCGTCTTCCCAGCTTGTTTCCTGCATTCTGCACCTGGAGGACACAAAACTTATTACGTGCCATAAAGACTTTAAAAAGAATGTCTGATGATCTATAGACTCACTCATATTGTGCAATTATATGTTGCTGCAGATAAGAGCTATGGGTGTGGAAAATTTCTGGAAGAGAGACAGTAGCAGAAGTTACATAGCAGCAGGATTAATTTATTTTATACCTAAATAGCAATATAAACAGAAGGGAACCAAAGACAAGTGATCTAAATGTTTAGAGATGGAAAGACTTGAACATGGAGATCACAAAGACTGGGACTGTAAAGCTTAGAGAGGAGACTAATAAGAGGGGATGTGAAAGAGATATACTTGATAAAGAATGGTAGAGAATGAAATAGGAACACTGATTTACTCTTACATAAGATCAGGGGTAGTCAATAAAAACAAGTGACAACTAAAAAAAACACTTGCATAGTTAACCTGTGAAACACACTTCCACCAGGTAGCACTGAGGCCAAAAGCTTATCAGGATTAAAAAAATTAAATTTTTACATGGATAAGAATATCCATTTTTTCTTATTTTACAGAAATTGTAAGAAGTATAAACACTTATCCTTCTGGGCATAAGCCTGTGGTCAGGAAGAAACTTTCCCTACGAACAGATTCCATAATTCCAAGTTTTTCATAAAAAATAATACAGGCAAGATTCCCAGCTGGTGTAAATTAGCATAGCACCCTTGATGGAGCTACACCAGTTTACGCCAGGTGAGGATCTGGCCTCATGATTTTTAGGGTGCTTTCACAGCAAGAAAACATCCTGACACTGAAGAAGTTCATGGGAGCTTTCCCATTGACTTCGTTGGGGCCAATATTCCACATGTGGTCATTGTAACTCTCAGCAAAACACTATCAGTCAAGGCTCCTTCATGTTTTTTTAACAGGCTTGGCTCTATATATGTCCAGCAAAGTAAAGTATGGAAAATGTCTCATTTTCTGAATGGCTTAAAAAAATTGCAAAATAAATATTTTTTCCAAAAATAATACAAGACTTTTGTCATTTTTCTTGTAGATTTGTGATTTCCTCCCCGCCCCAACCTCCCCATAACTTTCCTCGCTTTTTGCTATGACAACCAACCAGCTTTAATTAGGGGGGTTTCTGTCCTTTTCTCTGCTGCACCTGTTACTGCCCAATGTCAGCTAGGATACTGAACTAGATGGACCTATGTTGCGATTTTTGTATTTTATTGGTTTTATTAGAGATTCAGACTAGTGTTTTATCAAAGCAATAGCAACAAGTCAGTGCTGTGAATTGGGATCTCATATGTATTTCTCATTCCCCTCAACGCCCACCCAGAGCTGTATTCATAGCTGCCTGAAGTGTAGATTATATAAAATGTCATCCAAATGCCAAGGGAGCAAGAATATGTTCAGAAGGCTATAGAAGCCTGGATTCACCCATGACATCATTATAATGTAGGGTCTCCCTCTACACCACAGATTAGGTGTTAAAGAAAAGATAATTGCTTAAGAGAACCTCTCTACACAGACAATAAAGCATGTTATGAATAGCCCTTCTGATTTCTAGTGTCCCAGTAATTCTCACAGGGTGATACCAGGATCACCAGTGTAACTAACAATCACTACTGCATGAGCCTGTTTCTTTCTTCCTATCCTCCTTTCAGCATTCATTTCTTCACTTCTGGCAATCCTTCCTCCTGTGTTTGCTTCGGTCTTGCTTTTTCTTCTCCCCTTTTTGCACTTGCATTTTTACCTTCCTTTCTTCCACTTGATTCTCTTCCATTTCCTCCATTTTAGAGTTTCTTCTTAGCTCCCCCTTCTTTTACATTTAGTCTCTGAGGAAATGGTGGGCATAGCTGTTGAGCACAACTGTATTCCTCAACAGGAGAACAAGCCTGGGCTTTGAATTTGTCACCATATACAGTTATTAAAGGAACTGACAGATACAACTCCCCAAAGTGGCACTTGCCTTGGTCAGCTCACAGTGAAACTAACTAGAACTATCATGTATCAATTTCTAATCTGCTGCATGGGATCCAGGGAAATCTGTTCCTTACAGGAACAAGTCCCTGAAAAATGTCTGAAGTTGATTATATTGTAGCCTAACTGGCTCTGACCATTTTGGTCACTCACCTCTAAACTTTGTTTCCTGCATAACCCTTGGTGGATAAATGGATCAGTGTTAGGCCCACCACTGTTTCCTGTTAGACATCTTCATTCTGTCTTGCACCACGTCTGGCTCTCCCCTCTCCCACATCTTACTGCTGCTTTATATTTTCTTCTCTCCTTTTCATTTCTCATCTTTTCTCTATATCTTTCCCCTTATTGCAGTGTCAAAACCACCTTTGAAGCAACAGTCAGATTCCTAAATCAGATCCCCTCTGCAGCAATTCCAAGTGTAATACACTTCAGGGTTTCATGAAAAACAAAGTGGACTCTGACTGTTCCTACTCAGGGGAGTCTCCATCTACATCAAGCACGCCTGATGCACAGAACTATCTTCAAATGGAAACTAACCAGGATCACATGAAGCTAGTCAATTTCCTTCTCCAGTTCCTTTGTAGCTGCTGAATTACTAAGGCTCCAGAGCAATTCAGAAGCACTGAACACAGAAGCTGTACTAAGGAGGGAAGACAAAAGACAGGCTACTTACCTCCTTCTGAAGCAGATTCCATTCTGTCTCACTAACTAAGCGGTAACCACTAGGAGACACATAAGCACTCTCTACAACCTGTGTAACGCTGGAGAGAAGGGAAGCAGTCTCTTCTTGCTCTGGTGTCATTGCTTTGATTGCTTTTTCCTGATCTTTGGTTAACATGAATCCACTTGGCATTTGCAGAGACCCAAGGGAGGCAGTATCAAAGTTCTCAGACACTGAATCTGCTCCAACTAGTGGTCCAAAATCAGATTCATCCAGATTCCCAGCAGACTTTGCTTTGTGGTTGTATGCTAAAGTTTTGGACTGTAAAGATCCCGATGTCCCCAGGCTGTCTGTAGACTGTGCTCTCCGAAGTCCATCTTTAAACAGATCATTGTCTGATTTATTGAAAGATTCACCAGAAGATAACAACAAGTCTGTGTCTAATGAATGGACTGATCCATGAGCGCTATTTAAATGTACCTGAAATTGAAAAAAAGAGAAGGTAAGCCGAATTCCTGTCTTTGCACTGGAAGTAATGGCAAGACAAATCGAATACTGGGGGCCGAACATCCGACATGATAGCTACTGATTTAAATTAGCTTTGGTGAGAACATTTGTGACAGCTGAAATTAAGAGTGAAGAGTAAAGAGTCAGAACCAAAATGGTATACGTAGCTATAGAATTTTCCCAACATTGTTCTGCTAACAAAGTTCCACTTTCCTAGGAAGTGCACTTCTCTGCCAGCTCACTTAGCAGTGAAGAACAAGCTACACAACATACTACCATATTGATTATTTACAAACTTCTGCTTATTAGTGAAAGCAAAATTCCACTGCCAGCTAGCACAAACATCTCCTTTTCTAGAGCAAAACTGGGCTTGATATCAACACCACTAACATTTAAAACAATTATTGTGAGAAGATCATCAACTAAAGTCAACTGTATAGTAACAGTGTATGTTTTTTTTCCTTTCCTTGTAAAAAGTGGTCTTATACAAAATGTCCCTTTGTCCTCCTTGCTCAATATTTTTGTGAGATTTTAATTTAAGAATATGCTTCTCTTCTTAAACTACTGCAACGTATATAAATATATGCATGCAAAGAATAAACTGCAAAACTGAATAAGGGTGGAATTAAATGCGTGCACGCACTGATGATTCCAACATCTCTACAAGCCATGTTAGCTTTATTCTCTGATCTACGCTTTAGAGTTGGGAGTCTGTGTATGTATTCTCTTAATCACAAAACCTAGAATTACAATGTTGTTTTCAAAAATATTTTCCAACATTTTGATGATTTCTGCTTTTAATTTAGAGATGTAAAGCAAATAGCATAGAAAAATCAGTGTCTTACTATTTTTATCATCATTCACTCTAAATTCTTCTAGGTGTTCTTGGTGTCTGTTCCAGAAATAGCTCTTTCTAGGATTGCCAGGTGGGCCATCTAAATGGAAGAACCTGTTCCTTTTAACAGTCTGTAAAAGTCTGATGTTTGGTAGTATTCAGGGTTCAGTATAAAGTGTACTATCTAAATTAGGTTTTTATTTAGTAACCCTTACGACAAAGGTACATGTGTGCAGATAAAGAACAGTAATTTTTCAGAATTGTCCATGGAGTGACACTCATTCTGTCCTATTTTGAAGAACTGAATATAAGTAGAACTAACCACTGTCATTTAATTCAAAGTCTGATTAAAGGAATTTGTATCTGAACAGAATTTGTAACATGCAAGCTTTAGCTCTAATGAAAATTTGAAATGAAGTTATTGATGGAAACTAAACAGCTTCTTAAATAAAATGGGCATGGTAGGCACTACTATTACGGAACAAAATATGCCATAGCCTGAATTATGTTGTAGTGACTCCAGTCCATGTGTTAGGTGTGAAGTATTCTGCTCATGCTATTAACATAAAACTAGGCAGGAATGGTCAGGATGTAAATCAGCGTAATGTTATTACCAACTATTAGAGGAAAACGTTTTGTCACCACATTTTTAAACACAAAATTAATCAGTAGTATTCTTAAAGTTGTAATGCAACACGGTATATATATCTTTAAAACAAAGAATCTCTAAAAAGCACTCCTGGATAAGGCTCAAATTCTGATCAATGACTTGTGCTCCATCTGTTTTTTTCCTAGTCATTTTTTTCAGTAGCTGTACAAGCTCAAGAGAAAAGTCTGTTTGACAGTAAACTGCATCCCTATATGCAAGTTTTTTGAGAATTTCTAACAGACAAAGGTTTGTTTTTCTGATTGATGTTTAAGAATATTTTTCTTTTAAAATGTTTTTAAAAATTCCATTTTGAATAATCATCCCAGGGAGTAAAGCTAAAACACTTTAAACTGACTGATAAAGTTATTGTTTACCCTTAGTTTTTTTTCTGCAAGGATCCTTGTAAGAGAGAAAACCTGTGATATAATTTTACATTTCACACATTTAAAAAAATGTCTAATTCTGGCTTTTTTTGCATGTATTGATTCATTATTTAAATATTGTCTAAGACTTCCTGAAAAATAGCAGCTTCCTTTTTTATATGTTACATTTTGTAGGAAATGCAACACAACACATGCTTAAAATGGATGGAGGATGACATGCCTCGAAAGAATGCCTAAATAGTTTGCCCTGTAACCAAGAGGTAGAATTATGTGTAGGTTACATGTCATTTTAAAAAGATACAGAGAAGGTAACTAGGCTGATGCTACAGTTTGTGCGCACACACACAAATAATCCATGACTTGTAAAGCCTATTAAATGTTCTACAGAAGAGAGCTTACAGCTGAAGTATATCAAATTGTGTGAATTACATGACTGATTTGTAGGAGTCATTACCTTCTGTATATATCCAAGCAAGCCATACTCTCTACTCGGAGCATAAAATATTTAAGATATTCCAGCAGGCATGATTCCTAATGCTAAGAAATGCAGCTGTTTAAAAAACAAACAAAACAGTAGCAAATACTGTATCGCAGGGAATTAAATTAAAATAAAGAGTTCATAGACTGAATGTTGTTTTCACTGATTCTCAGATTCTTTATTGGGGCACACAAATACTGATTGCCTGCCAGTCTATAAAAACAAAGACTGTGAAAGCTAGCACTCTTATTGGAACATGGAGGATAAAAGCTAAGTCTCAATGATTAGGTTATAGTTGATTTCTCAACCAAATTTCCAAGGCATCATTACACCATTTGAAGAAACTGAAAAAAAAAAAAAAAAAAGCACTGACACTTTCTCTTACTCAACAGTCTTCTAGAACTTATGCCTTGTAGCATCCAATAGAGAAAGGCATTCAAGCCAGCACACAAGGGGAGAGCAGATTAAGGATCCACATTCAATTTTAGACAGACTAATACAAGAAAATTCAAATTTAATTTTTTTTATCCTTATCTCATCACATCAAACCTAGGCCTTGCAAGTAATCTGAGAACAGTAATGATCTCAAACCATGTGTGCACTACAGTGTTTATTCATAACAATTTGGTTTAAGGCGAAGCGAATTTGATAATTCTGTAGTTTAAAGTCAATTCTTCAAAGTACGTTTTTATATATGTTTATTTTTAATTATTTTAAAAACAAGTTTGTTAACAGCAAAAAGGGCTACTGCATTACTGGTGTATAGCAATACTTCTGTGATGGAAAAAAAGTGCAAATTATCAAATACTACTGACAATTTGAAAAAGAAAGATCATTTTGAGACTTCATTATGACAGCCCTGGGTGTTTTGCATGGCAGAAAGGTCTGCAACATCTGTATGCATTTTAGACTAGTTTGGGATGTGTATTTTACATTTTGTATATGGTTATCAAATCAGCAGATTGTTAAACACTGCAAATGTATATTAAACTAATTCTCTCTCTCTCTCTCAAAATTCTCTGGCCTACTTTCTCTCAAAGCATGTGCAAGGCCATGCAAAAGTCCCAAATCCATTTTGCAGGGCTTACATTTAAGCTTTTACAGCATGGAACAAAGGTTTTTTTAAACAAAAATGTGTCCCTACTGAGCTGCACATCCAAAAAATGAATGGTCAGAGACTCATTAGAGAGACTAAAGAAACGCTTAAAGAAAAAATGCATTTCAACTAGCCAAGTTTCATACTGTTTCTAAATTTCAGGGTGCGTATTCAATTTTACTTGCTTTTCACAAATTAACAGTTGAGGCAATTTCAAATATTATAATTTCACTCTACACAAAATACACAGTAATAGTATAATTTACACAGTATACACCAAAAAAAAAAAACTGATTGTTGTCAATGGTCTCTCTCTTCTTTGGCAGTTCTAACAGGGGTTACTTAATAGTGGGATACCCAGCTTGAAAAGACGCAACAAAACTTCAGTGCAGAGTCCTAGCTTCTGGATTGGATAGAACAGCTTCCCTTTGGCTGCTAAACACACGGGAACAGATCCTCAACTTGGGAAAACGGTTGTAGCTCAACTGAAGTTAATGGAGCCATGACATTTTACACCAGCTGAAGATCTGTCCCAATGATTAGTTTGCGGCCAAAGACAAATTTGATTGATACAAAATTAGCATAAAATTCACCAGGTATCAGTTAGCATGGCAGAGAGAGGAAAATCTCACATGTCATAATTTTGCTGAGTTTTAAATGCAGGAGGCCTTAGGCAGAGGTTGGTCAAAAGTATAGGTTCTGATGCACACTTTCTAATTTTAAAAATGTACTACAGCTCTGTTATACTGAAAATACAAAAAGTTATCATTCTAAAAACCTTACCCATTGGAAGAGTTGTAGTTCAGTATTTATTCAAACAAATGCTATTCAAATATAGTCATCGTTCAGTAGGAATTATAACTAGCAAAGGATAACCAAATACATACTTATCAAGGGTGCTTACTGAACACCTTGGGAAACGCATACTGTACAAAGTTGTTTTGAACTACTCATTTGTTTTACCTCTTCATTAAGGAACGGCATAAGGGATACTTCATGGGTTAGAGAGCATACTACTTTTGTTTCATCATCTGGATCTTGTTGTTTCTGTTTCTTCCCTTTGCTGAGTCGCTGCTGTTCATCGTCTTCCTAGAAGCAAGTTGTAAACAAAAAAGCATTTAAACAGAATTCATTTCTGGCTTATTCCACAGGAATTTGAACTTGGTGGTCATCACATGAACTCCCCTAATAAATCAAACTGCAGAGGGAAGGTAACTGGGAGGGATACTGATGGGAGAAAAACAAGTATCATTTTTACAAGAGAAAGCTACTTTAGCTCAGTGTGGCAGGATATACCTGGTGGCTGATTCATGGATCCATAGCGAGCTTTGTTCCAAAAGGAATTGCTTGCTTACTTCCCTTCTTATGTCAAGTACCATGAGACAGGTAAAAATCCAGAACTGTTTAAGCTGGTTATCCTATCGAACTTGCTAGCGACATGCCTGTGCACGCTGAATGGTCACAACTCCATTAACAAAAGCATGGAAATCAGAACAAAACTAGATGAAATTAACTGCCTTAGGCACATTGAAAAATGCAAAGAAACCATACAAGATGACAAACATCAAGGACATGTTTTAAAAAAAAAATATCATCTTGAAGCACACAGAAAATCCTCAGAAGAAAATTCAACCTCTCTTTCTAGTAGCGCTTGCAACAAAGTCCTTTTAATTTATTCAGGGGCCAATCACTGTTTAGAAAAAATACAAGGCAGTCAAAACTTGTCATTCCAATTTCCTTGACCCAGTCCTCGGACACTGGAGGTGACTTCCAAGCTTAATGAACTTGGCAGCATTAACACACAACTATACCCGTATACTGGTATGCCAGTATTTATCTATCAGTTTTTCAGAAACTTAGATAGAACCTTTTAATAATTTCTTAGGAGGAGTAACTAATTCATTTTACGAAGTATAGCCTAAATTAAGAGCCAAAATGATGTGTTCTCCTGTCCACAGATTGTACATTTAATAACTATTATACCATATTAACTCAACAATATCACACTATAAATAAAGTGAAGAGACAAGAAACCTGATCCTTCTTTTTCAGTTCTTCAACTTGTCGGAGCTGTTCAGAAGTCAGAACGATTTCCATACGTTGCATGTCCCTCATCAACAGACGCTGAGACTCCAAGAACTGGTCATTGGCCCTCTGCCACGTATGTTTCAGTTGGTTATGCTGTTGTCGCTCTTGGTCTAACAGATGGCAGACTATTCAGGAAGCAAAAAAAGTGTTATTCTTAATTGGATTGTAACGGTTGATCATTTTACTTTTCTCCAGACAGTCTTAGGAATTAAAGTAACTCTTAGGATTCTATGCAGAAAATAAATTAATCTGGAGTTTAATAATTTAAACATATTAGGGTTAGAGCCATGAGTTACTAACAATAATATTCTTAATTAGGACACATTATTTCAATGCCCAGAAGCTGAAGAATGATAGGAATTTATCATGAGCAAAATTACAAATGCAATCTGTTGTCTCATATTACTATTAAGAATAATTCTACCCAGGGATACCAGAAAAATCAGGGTAACAATGAGAGCAAAGGCTGTGATACCATCAGAGACTAGTACAAGTTCTTTGGTGAAAATAAGTTGATCACCCACTGCAAATATATTGAACAGTACTAGAATCATTTGTTGGGTAGAACCTTCAAGTTCCTTAGTGTTTAAAATATTTGGTCAGTAAGTCAAGATAAGAAACCAAGAGAAAAAGCTTTGTCTACATTCTTTTCCAAATCTTTAGCGTAGACAAAAGTCAGACTGACTGCTGTTATGTACTTACCTTCATGAAGTTCTTTCCGTAATTTCTCAGCATCTTCTTGCAAGACTGATTTCTGAGTATTCAGAACAGCCACATACATCTCTAAATCTGTCCTACATGACTTCTCAGCTTCCAGGTAATGGTTCAGTTCTTTAACCTGAGGAAGGTAAGTGAAGTGGGGGGGCATAAAAATGTAGGGTTACAATTATACACATTTCATTTTTGTTATATATTACTGTACTGACTGTTGTGATTTTGTGTAGTTGATGAGCTCAACTTTATTTATAGGAATAACAAATAGCTGACAGACAATCTATTGTGCCAGAACAATACATATTTAGATCATGATGTAAACTAGTTCCTCATTTCTGTTCAGAGTACATAAGTATATAGTTAGAGATTTGGCAGGTAGCACTGAACCACGATGGCAACTTTGAGTATTTACATGATGACTATAGCGACTCCAGAGTATCCCTACTAAAATCACGTATTAGGTCCTTGTAAATAGCAAAAGCAAGCAGATCATTAACAGTTGAAATGCTTGCCAACAACACTGTTTTGGCAGTCAGGAGTAGGAACATATTAAACTGATCTGGAACATCTCATGCTGCATTTACATTCATAATGCTAAGGGCATATTGGCAGCGTGCCTAGAGCCAGAAGGCTACCTGTGCATATAAGTATATATATATATATAAACGCTATAATAAGAAATATATGCAGCCATATTATAAAGCTTGTCCTTATTTGCTACATATAGACAATAGAAATTGAGTACAATGGCAAAATCCTGCAGTTACACAGAAAGAGCAGCTGGCGGCCACCTTTCACAATCTTGCCATTTGCATTTGGTCCCAAAGCCACGCCCTGTCCATAGCTGCAGTAGTAGTGGCAGAGTTACCATCTGGCAATAACTCTCCCAGAACACCTGAAATTCAAAAGGGGACAAGTTCTCCTAACGTATTTTGAAATAAAAATAATAATGGCTAAAAGGTTCTCTAGTAAAGAATAAAATGGTCCGACACATAGATAGATGAACGTAATTTGCTGGAGAAGAGTCAACATGTTTTTTGTAAAGGGAAATTATGCCTCACCAATCTACTAGAATTCTTTGAGGGGGTCAACAAGCATGTGGGTAAGGGGGATTCAGTGACTATAGTGTACTTGGATTTTCAGAAAGCCTTTGACCAGGTCCCTCACCAAAGGCTCTTAAGCAAAGTAAGCTGTCATGGGAAGGTCCTCTCATGGATTGGTAACTGGTTAAAAGATAGGAAACAAAAGGTAGGAATAAGTGATCAGTTTTCAGAATGGAGGGCAGTAAATAGTGGTGTCCCCCAGGGGTCTGTACTGGGCCCAGTACTTTTCAACATATTCATAAAATTATCTGGAAAAAGGGGTAAACAGTGAACGGCAAAATTTGCAGATGATACAAAAACTACTCAAGATAGTTAAGTCCCAAGCAGACTGCGAAGAGCTACAAAAGGATCTCACAAAACTGGGTGACTGGGCAACAAAATGACATATAAAATTCAGTGTTGATAAATGCAAAGTAATGCACATTGGAAAACATAATCCCAACTATACATATAAAATGATGGGGTGTAAATTAGCTGTTACTGTAGTAAGAGGAGGCCCTGAGACATAAACCTTGGTATCAGAGGCCTGGTATGAGGCCTAAGGCCTGAACGAAAGTAATGGTCAAGACTTTGCTAACATAAAGCAAAGTTAAGCTGTGAGCCAGAGGCACGCCCTGCTCACAGAAGCTGGCAAGGAAAGGGTGTGCTGCAAAGAGACATAGCAAAAGGTACTGGATACCAGATATCAGAACATTGCATACTTGTACACTCCACACAGATAACAAGGAACACTAACCCATCCAACCACGGGGCAAAAGGTAATAGATGGATAGAGTGTTTTATTCAAACCAACATGCACAAGGTGAGGCTACCTTGCTACATAGAGGATTGCACCTCATACGTCAGGAGTGATGTGTAGGTTTTTGTACCTGTGTATAGAATGCATCCCTGGTGGTGTCTTTGTCCAGCGAGGGCAGTGGAAGTCCGCCACTGACTGAGCTGAGTCCATCGCCAGGGCACATATTCTAGTATGCCCTGCATTAGAGTAAAATCTAGAGGAACTATCATTATGCTTCGATTGACAATAACCTGGCCAACGTGCCTTCGTACTTACTAGCTCTGTGGTCCATGGGGTTTTCTTGAGATCTGCTGTGTCAGCTATCTCCGCAGCTGGGACAGCACACAGAGAGAGACACGCACGCAGCAATGATGATCAACATTGAAAGAGCAGAGCACCCACAGTAGATCTGCAACCGTACCACTCAAGAAGATCTTGGAGTCATCTGTGGATGATCTCTGAAACATCCACGCAAATGCAGCCAGCAGTCATAAAAGTGAACACAATGTTAAGCATCATTAAGAAGGATAGATAAGACAGAAATATATTGCCTCTATAAACCCATGGTACACCCACTCTTGAATAAGCGCAGATGCGGTCATCCCATCTCAAAAAAGATGTATTTGAACTGGAAGGTTCAGACAAAGGCAACAGAAATTATTAGCGTATGACATCTTCATATGAGGAGTGATTAATAAGACTGGCTTTTCAGCTCGAAAAAGAGATGACTAAGGACAATATGATAGAGTTATAAAACATAACGGTGTGTGGAGAACTAAATAGATGTTATTTACTCCCTCATAACACAAGAGCGAGCGTCATCAAATAAAATTTAACACTGTCGCTATAAACAAACAAAAGGAACTATTTTTCCACACAACATACAGTCAACTGAGGACTCCTGCCAGAGGTATTGTGAAGGCCAAGACTATAACAGGGTCAAAAAAACAAACTTGATAAATTCTGAGATAGGTCCATCAATGGCTATTACCAGGATGCAGGATGATGCCCCTGCCTCTGTGTGCCAGAAGCTGGGATGGGCAACAGCGGAATGTCACTGATACCTGTTCTGTTCATTCCTCTGGGGCCCGGCATTGCCACTGTCAGAATACAGAGATACTGGGTTAGTGGACCTTAAGAAAGGCCATATTGGGTCAAACTATGTTTCTGCTATGCACACGAGAGGTTCGTGGTCACTTAGTCTGTGCCTCCACACACACACACACACACACACACACAAGCACACGCACCCCCCCCCTCCAAACAACCTACAAAATAAGGAAAAATTTGTACTTCCCAATTCACAGGACATGTTGTATTAATATAGGTGGAACATATGAGTCAAAGGTGTTAAAATAACAATAACCCAGTCACTGTTTAACATTAAAACAGCGTTAAGCAAGGTTCCGGGTCTGGTATACAGTTTGCTTAGTACCATGACACATACATTATTAGAATTATTACAACTGTAGTTTAAATTCATCAGGATTTGTGAGGCAAGCAGATACCAAGGGTGGGACCATATGTTTAAGTACCTAAGAATGGCAGGCAAAGAACTGAGCAGCCATAAGTCTTTGATTTCTTATGAAAACTACAGCATCCTAACACAACAACATGAAATCAAAACTACCAGACAACTCTGGAGGGGCTTCCAGGAGCTCACCCCGATCGTCCACAACATTAGAGCTAACAACATGACAGGACACGAAAATCATGATAGATGCCTAGAAGTACAGTTCCAAAATCACCTTCCTGCTGCAACATACCATAAATGTTGGGGCCACATTTTTGCACAATAGGATGCAAATAGTTCCCAATGACTTTGGTAAGGGTTACTCATTCTGTTGGGTGGGAAATCGAACCCCGGAAGATTGACATGGGGAGGGTGGAAAAGCAGGAGACAGAGATTGCTCTCACTGACTCCTGCCTGAAAAAGCACACAAATTTGGGAAAACAGTTGTGTGAGCTCTCAGACAGATCTGGGAAACTTCAACAGGCCAAAAAATCAAAACCAAACGATCACTCGTTATATACCCTCTGCCAAGGCTCAGGCCAACCTAGAGCCTAAATAATACTTTGCACCTTATGAACAACAGAAATTGTTGAAATTGAAACTAAAACTCCACCATATTTGTGAGGCAGATAAGTGGAGGCAAGGAATCAGAGTCAGAGAAGTATGTCTGGCAAGGACTTACCTGCTATGCAAGACAAACTGCAATCCGTCCTGATGGTGCAAGAAGGATGACTGGAGCATCCAATACGAGAACTTTAGATAGACAAAATGATGGAGCTGAACAACAGCATTAATGGTGTCAACTATCACCTCTTTTGGTGGGAAATGCTTTACAAAATGAAGCCCATCATTAAAAAAACCCCAAAAAAACAGTTACAAGTTTTACAAAATTCAGGCTCGTGTACCTATTTTGTGGGTATCCCACTAAGAGAGAGGCCCGATTCCTGTAACACTGATGAAGTTGCTACCAAAATTGCTCATCCTGAATAATGTAGATGACCAATTGTGTTCAGACAGAAGCTACTGAATACTTGTAAAAGAACAGGATGAAAAGAATAATTCCAGATGCTACTATCATAATCTTTATGAAGAAAGTCCTGACTACTTTGGAAAACAAGAATTTGCAAGAGGGAGATGAATGGATTCACATTTTCCCTGACTTAAGTCTAGCAATGCAAATCAAGAGTGAGGCACTAAGGGAAAAAGCAGAATCTTATTCCCAGACAAAATCGAGGCTATTCAAAAAACAAAAATTATCTTCTGGATAATAAGCCTGCAAACTGGAAAGAATCTGCGAGGAACATGAGGAAGAGAAACACAAATCACTGATGAGTATGGTCTGCCAGTCAGACAGGTGTGCTTTTTCCCCACTCTTCAAGGAAAAAAAAAAAAAAAAAGATATATATTGTTCTGTACGTGAGGAACATCCATTAGCCTTTTCAATGGATGTATACTGTAAGTTTGCAAGGCAGGCTAATACTTTACTTACCTTTCTTGTAGCTCCTGAATATTCTGGATCTTTTGGGAATTTCAGTATATTTGATTTCTAAGATGGAAAAACAGATGCTTCAATTGCCACCTTCCCCTCCCCATAAACAGTAGACAAAATGTTGCTAATCTGTGGCAATATAGTGCTCATTTCTTTATTCCTTTTGGTTGATTTAAAAAAAAAAAAAAAATTGGGTTAAACATGTCTTCTAGCCTAACAGACGGAACAAAAATTTTGGATAAGTAAAGCTTTATAGAAAAAATGCTAGAAGTTGCTGCTAAGAGATCAATGTAAGATGTAACAAAATTCTGCAGATAATGCCTTAGTTTTATACATAGGATAAGAAAGTGAATCTATCAACCTCTGGAGGGGAAGCCCCAGTTCTAGAAGATTAAAAACATTGCCGATTACAAAACCTCCTTTGTGGCTTTAAATGGCCTATAATGTAGTGACACCTAATTATTTGAGAGGACAGACTATATCCACCTGTATGGAGCTTTATTACTGATATTTCGGATCATCTAAACTACATGAGCTCAGTTTTAAGCATGAATAATTTTTACATGTTATCAGATCCTCAAAATAGAAACACAGCTTAATATGCATAGTCTAGAACATTTTATTTACAAGACAAGGGCAGACACTTAAATTGTTCATTTTCCACTTCACATTCCATCTTTATTGGTGTATCTGCCGCAAAGTTTGCGATCAGTTGTTTGTAGCAATAATGCTGCCATAATGCAAGATGCACATTCTCTCTGCAGATATAGCTTAAAATAGTTAGAATTTCACCTCACCTTTGAAGCCTCCAGTTCTTTTATCTTTTCTTCAGCTTCTGTTAGTTTTTCCTTTAAAACTGCAATCTCCTTCTCCATAGGCATCACGACTGAACGAAGCTTCTCAGCATCCTCTTGGGCCTGAAATCAGTTGATAATGTGTTAATGCAACACATTACTTTGCAATAAGAACAAAGTCTTCTTCCACAAGAAAAATGAACAAAATTGATATGCTAAAAATCAAACCACACTTTTGCTTATAATACTTGTTATATTACTTATATATTTAGCTAGTCCCAAGTGTTCTCTAGGATAAAATAGACTTTGTCCCATTCGCTGAAAGCAATGGAATTGTACATCCATGACTGAATCTGGCCATGTGTCTGCTTTTACAGGAGAAAGCTAGTACATCTTTCCCCTTCCTAACTAGAACCATCGTGACTTTTAAAACATGTACGTAGAGTTATTCTGTATTTAAAAAGCATAGCCTTTTCACCAAGATGATGCTAGGTAGAATACAGAGAGGAAGAGATAAAGATCATGCAATTGCAACACAAAGTTAGTTACTGACTCTTGAAGTTCAAAAGGTGCAGGTAACAGACAGTAATACTGTATCACTGTTTCATGGGCTTTCAAAGGCTACTTTTAGATTTAAAGAATTATTCATAAAACATCAAACAATTCTCAGTGTTACCATACTACGCATTTTAAAATCCTATAAAACAAAGCTGTTAAAAACATGGCTTTTTTTCAGTTTATGCTGAAAAAATTAAAAAATTGGATGAGAGAATGAGAAGATTCCTATCAGAAAGCAGGAAAGAGGAGGAAAAAGGAGAGCCAGGTTAAAAAAAAAAAAAGAATTAAAATAGGACAATGCAGTAAGTACTCAAATTCAGAAGTATGTAGGTTGGAAGCTGGCCTTGATATCCCAACATCTGACATTTTTTCAAGTGTTGTTCTGGAGCCTTTCCAAGTTACAAGGTGGTTGCTCCAGCACAATCAGCAGCAATTATTCAACAGAATTCTTCAGACTCAAAAATTCATAAGTAACAATATAGAGCTATTGTTTAAGCTGGAAAAAAAATCTAGATGCACCATTTATTTTTGGTTTCTGTTTATGGATTAGAGGACTGGAACCTCATTTTTCCCCTCTAGCTTTTGTTGGAGGAGGTTGACAAAAGGATAAACAAGAACTTGAATTCAAAAGAAAAGCTTCAAAGAGAACATTTCATGTAGCAGTAGATGTTACCAGCCAAAGCAGCACTAGCACTGACCAAATTCCTGTTTTCTGGTCAATTTGCTGACCAACACTTGTTTTGAACACAACTTCCAATTATGAAGACAGCTAATGAAATATCCTAATTGTTTTAAAATATGTTTTGGCATGCTCTCTTTTGAAAGAAGATTCCAATTTCTTCATGCTTTGCTCATTTCTAATGCACCTTGCCACTGCCATTTCTGCCTGTCTAAACAAAAAAATCTTTAAGAATGAGAAACTATCTCCACAATGCATAGTAAGTTCACTGCCTATAAGGAGGAACTGGCAACGTGTAGTAGATATGCCTCACTGGCACACAACAGTCAGGCTAGCAATTAAGTTCTTCATACACCAGGAGCTGGAGTTGAAACTCCAAAGCTGCTCTGCTGAACATTTCTCTCAATTGTACTGCTCAGTGGATCTGAAACCCCCATAGCTGCTCACTACAGCCTATATTAAGAGACAAATTATCTAAATTTTTTCAGGACTTTAATAACTTCTCTAACAATCTCTTTTCCAACTACTACTAGCATCTCCAATAGCCTTTCATTGCAAGTTTTAATTTCTCATGGTTGAGTCCTGAACAAAAAACAAAGGAGGATTTTAATCTTTATTACTGTACCTGGTGAGTTCAGTAAAAGTGCAAGGGAGGTCAGAGAAGGCAAAACTGGACTGTTCAGCAGCAATCAGGTGGAAAGATGGAAAGTGATATGTAAATTTCAATGGGAGTGATTTTGCTACAATTTTTCCCTTCTCTGTGGTTAGAAATAAGCACTTAGGCTCAGAATTAAAGTGTGCGTAAGGTACATATAAAGGTCAGTTCAACACTGTAATACTGAACTGTGCATTCCAGGATTGTCTAACTTGCTTGGTCATAGGTCTCCTTTTCAATCTCACATCTGCAACTATAATAAACTGAGGCAAAGCCTAATCCTGAGTGTCCTAGAGAAGGCTGAAGGTCCTACTCAATTCTTATTAAAGATACAGTACCTAGCCTGTGGAAGAAGTTTGCTTTCAGGGAGTGCATTCTGTTCTTCAGTATTTATTAGACACCACAATAAAGAATGCTCTGCAAGGCTCATGCAGATATAACTTCATAGAGTTTAAGGCCAGAAGGGTCCATTAGATCATCTAGTCTGACTTTCCGTACAAAACAGGTCATTACATTGCACCCAACTCTCTGTATTGAGCCAAATAACTTGTGTTTGGTTAGAGCATATCTTCCAGAAAGGTATTCATTCTTGATTGGAGCACATGGAGACATGGAAAATCCACCACTTCCCTTGGGAGTTTGTTAAAAATTTGGGACTAATTTCTAACATGAATTTCACTTCAGCTTCCAACCACTGGTTTTTATTATATTTTTCTCCGCTAGACTGAAGAGCCCATTAGTACCTGGTATTTTCTCACCAAAAGAGTATTTTCACAAAAGAGTAATCAAGCCACCACTCGATCTTCACTTTAATAAGCTAAACAGACTGAGCTCTTTAAGTCTCCCACAACCAGGCATTTTTCCAGCCCTTGAAACATTTTTGTGGGGGGTTTTCTGCACCATCTCAACTTTCTGAACATGTTTTTAAAAATACTGATACCAGAACCGGATGCACTATTCCAGGACTGGCCTCATCAATGCCACATACATAGGAATATGCCACAGCATTGCCCTGGGATCCCATGTTCAGTTTCTATGACACCCAATTTCTTTCCAGAGTCACTGCTTTCCAGGATACAGTCCACCGTTCTCTCTAGGTAAGGACTACATTCCTTGTTCCTAATGAATAACTTTGCATGTGGCTGTATAAACACATTTTATTTGAATGGGTCCGGTTTACCAAGTGATCCATGTTGTTCTGTACGACTGTTCTATCATCCTCATTATCATTCCACCAATCTTCATCTTTATTTATTTTGTCAGCAGTAATTTTACACTGACTTCCCGATCATTGATGAAATGTTGGGCAGAGTACTGGTTTTACACTTAATGTAAAATAATGGCAAAGCTGATATGGGGATTCAATTAATAAAAAAAGAAAGTTTAAGGATGGAATATAATTAATACCAGTGAACTTGGTTGGAATGGTCCTTTGTTTGGCCACACTGAAAATAAACTAGGTCATGGTCACTGGTCCCTAGGCAACCATGAGTTTACAGTCCAGTGATGGATTCATCTTTATCTGTCATAATGAGGTCCAAACTAGAGTTACCTCAGGTTGGTGCAACGTTTGTGTTAGAAAATGTATACGTTTTAGAAACTCTAATTATGTTTTACTATTAACTGTATGAAACCTCAAGCATATCTCCAAAACTGAAGTCCCTCGTACCACCACAAATTTTTCTTTCCACATATTAGAGACAAATTCCGAAGGAGTAACTCATCTTGTCCTGCAGTTTGATTTGGTGGTCTGTAGCAGATCCCCAACAATATCCCCTACTGCAGGGGCTGGCAACCTTTCAGAAGTGGTGTGCTAAGTCTTCATTTATTCATTCTAATTCAAGGTTTCGCATATTAGTAATAAATTTTAACATTTTTAGAAGTTTCTATAAAGTCTATAATATATAGCTGAACTATTGTATGTCAAGTAAATAAGGTTTCAAAATGTTTAAGAAGCTTCATTTAAAATTAAATTAAAATGCAGAGACCCTGGACCAGTGGCCAGGATGCAGGCAGTGTGAGTGCCATTGAAAATCAGCTCGCATGCCGCCTTCGGCACACATGCCACAGGTTGCCTACCCCTGCCCCACTGGGTTTTATTAGTTAGCTCAGTGATCCCTATGCATTCAAAATCCTAGGGTTCTGAGTTATTAATTACTCTAAAACAGGTAATGGTGTCTTTAATGTAGAGTACCAAGCCCTCATAATCTCTTTTTAGCCACATTATAACAAGTGACCCCAGCTGAGCACGGCTACCGAAAATCTCCGATCTGCGGTGCAGGGACACACCGACACCTGAAGTGGAGCACACAAAGTGACACACATCTCGAAGAACCCTCGTTACTACATAAGGTAAGTAACCTCCTCTTTTAACATTCTAATCACGCACGTTATCCCAGCAGGTTTGAGTAATGTCAATTACATCAAATTTCTTAATGATAATTTTTCAATTCCCGTGCTTGTTACTCAGACTCTTAGTGCTGGTAAGTAAGCAACTGAAAAATTTCTTCTCTTCGCAACATAGGTTCAATTTATTCACAAAACGCTGAGTTTGAATCACACCAACTGTTCTTCAGATGGTGAATAAGCGATGTGAGATGATAATATTAGGAAAAAAAGATCCTGTGGTGAAATCTCTCACTCACTTAAAAGGTCCCAAAATTTCACCCCAGGCTTTTTATGCAAATCTATTTAAGAGAAGAACAAGAAAGAATGAACCCTTCCAAATTTCTCACACAGTCTGAATACTTGTCCCACCTTCCAAAAAACTTTTCCATCAGATATCAGCTACTTTTTTTAAAAAAGGGAAAAAAGTTTGAAAGACCTCGCACAAACAGAAGGGAATAGGAAAAATGTATCTGTGCTTGCCTGAAAATTTCCTTTGGATTAATAAGGTCCACTGATCCATTACAATTGGCGCTTAAACATATTTGCAGCTTGGGGCAAAATAAGACCTGTTATTAGGGGGCTTATTCCTTCACCCTCCTACTTCCCTGGTCCTTCTCGCATGAACAGAGAGCAACAATACCCCAAGTCCAAAGGCGCAAACAATTCGATGTTTATTGGGGTGAACTTCCAGCAAGCATGATTCCAGTTTCCTTCCTTAGTGTCCCCCTTCCCAAGCTCGACCACCACAAGCCTTGCTGTGTCCCTGTTCTGTTCCATTTTCCCTTGCAAGACATGATTATTCCCCCATCCCGTCCGTTCCCATTTCCCCCATTTCTGATTTGACTGAGACTAAAGTAAAATCCTGAGTTTTGCTTAGAGCTAAGTTCCTTAACCAATCATCTTACTGAAATTTAACTAACCATC
The DNA here is from genome assembly GCF_003597395.2 of Chelonoidis abingdonii. Classification (NCBI taxonomy): domain Eukaryota; kingdom Metazoa; phylum Chordata; order Testudines; family Testudinidae; genus Chelonoidis; species Chelonoidis abingdonii. The sequence continues at coordinate 6,925,568 of NC_133788.1, read as the reverse complement.
CTACATATCGTAACATCGGTATTAACCAATTATACCCCACCACCTATTGGTTTAACCTCAAGCGCAATTAATGTATACAGCAGACAGAAACAATACCAGAATGAAGACAGAGACCACGCAAATAAACATACAAAACAAACAGGAATAGGATTTTCACCAACCTACATCTATACAGACATAAAGGATTCTCCCAGCTGTGTGAATTGATAGTGAGTTCTTGGCCAGACAGGGATGCGATCAACTAAGTTTCCTTTTACATCTTCTAGGCTCTCCCGTTTTCTCCTGGAGGTGATAGGATATCAGGACAGAATTGTATTTCCCAATAGCACCTTATTTCAATGTGACTAGTTTGGAATGTGAGGATGTGACCATACACTTATCAGCTTATGGCTGCCTAACTACATCTTAGCTGAAGGCCTTAGCCTGTCACAGTAAGAGAAGGCCATTCCACAAACAGTGATTTTGATTCTCTTTCTTTCTTTTATACCTCTATAACTAGCTAAGTGATAAGAATACACCTAAATTCTTAAAGTATAGGCCTTTGCAGACAGGCCTGAATATCTATATCCTAACACCTGTCAGGTACTGGCAGCAGGGGAATGCCCCACTTTCTGAAATTCCCTCCACCCGAGAATTTCCACAGCCAAGATCACTCATATTTATATTCCTAAATTACAGATTTTATTAACTATACTTTGAAGGAGTGGGGAAGAAAACAGCTTCCTCTACTGCAAAGCATGGTAACTACTACTCCTTGGATGTAAATTTCCATCTCTATTCTGGATCACTGTTTATCTCCAAAGTGAGCTGGATCTGTGGATCTTATTATTTATAGAAAGGAAAATTTTTAGTTAAGCACAGATTTTTCCCATTCTTCTCTACACTAAAGTCCTCAGAACCATTACAAGAGGATTTTCATAGCAGTGTGCCCTGAACATGGGAAGCAGGATTATCCTTTAAATATGGACATCCAAAAGGAAGTAGACTATCTTCTCCATCCCTCCCTGGGCACGAAGGCATGGAGAAGACCTTCTGCCAAAAGAAAGGAAGTGGCATTGGCTAAATTTAGATGACCAGTAGATAGAATTTGGTTAACTAATGGCCATCTAAGACATCTCAATATGGGAGACATGACTACTCTGCCATGAGATTTTCAGAGCTCCTAAGGACTGGTCTCAAATATTTAACCAGAGTATTTCTTGAATTCATATAGGGAATGAATGCCTACCTGTCTTAATTCGAAGTACAATACTGGGCCTTGTTAGAGAGGACTCAACTTCAAATTAAAATAAAACAAAAAGCTTGACTGATTGGAGACAGTAGCTCTTGGGAGACCTGTTCTAGTGCATAGGAAGCAAGACAACACTTCCCGCAGGAGTTCAATCTGTGTAGCACTATAAGGAACACCTCAAAAATCAAATGCAACCCTGCGACCCAATCACACTAACAAGCCAAGTTATTCATCTAAAATTTAAAATAAAAGTTTGGAATGTCCCTCACAAAACTCTAGAGCTGGGAGTAACGGTGGAGCCACCTGCTGCAGGGGAGGCAGAAAAAACTGGAAAGAAAGAACTTCAGGCAGCAAGGCTGGCAGTGAATGTCAGATGTGGTTTTACCCCCAAGCTGCAAGTAGGCCAAAGCACATATTGTAATGGATCTGTGGACCTCAGCACGAAGAAGAAACTGACTCTCTAGAAGAAACCTTAAAATTAATTACACACGAAGCCAAGTTCACAACACATACAAAACTTAAAAAATATTCACTAAGCTTTCAGTTGTTTGCACATTCTGTTTTTACCATCTACCCTCTTCCCATTGAGGGAAAAAATAATGACCATATCGCCACCAAGGATAGTTAGTAAACACATGCTTGCAGTACGTTTCATGGATTCCCTTGTTTTAATTATTTTTATAGGCAAATTAAGCAGCAAGATTCAACCGTGATAAAACTCAAACAAGAGAACCAAACAATTTGAATTCTGGCTGACAAATATGCCATTGTGCTGTCACCACTTCATTGTCCATTTCCCCAACCACTACAGTGTAAGCTGGACAATGTTATACTTATTTTAAACTTCCTGTTTTTCTTTCCGTCTTTAATATTATGCCTATTCTGCATCTTATGCTGGGGCTGGGCCTACTTACAATCCTGGCAGGATTATTATATTTTGTTGGTTGCAAGATGAAAAGAACCTGTTTCGGAAGGATGAGGGGGGCCACTTTTCAGGGAAATGCGAAGGATAATGTTGAGAAGTCTAGGCTTTATTTTTAAAGATGTCTGTCCTGAGAATGGAACTTATGAACTCAGTGGACGAACAAACCCTACTCCTGCTCCTCTGCGGGACGGAAGATAAAGTGTTATTTTGAAAGCGGAGCCAGACACGTAAAGTATCAAATATCTGAGCCAAAGCAACGAAGGAGATTAAGGGTGCCTCCTTTGGGGGTTACAGGCCTTGTGCTGGAGTTGAATGAACGTTTAGTTCTTTCATTCACATGTGATTCACCCCTTCTCTCTTTGCAGGCCAGCCATTTCCTTCTTATTCCTAAAAGGAGTCCATTTCACCTTATTTTTATTTTAAGCATTAATTAAATCTCTGAGTAAAAAATCTGAAACTTCTATGATGAGGAACAAGAAGTTCTCTCTAGTCCAGGAAAATCTCATGCCTTAAAAGTGCAGCTAAAACACCCTGCTTAAACTATGTCATTGGGCCCATTTACCAGCTTTTCCTTTTCCCTCCTTCAGGTTTATCTGAGTTGGGAGATCTTTTTAAAAGGTTCCCCAAGATACTCAGAGTTTCCGTTTAAGGATAATTGTTCATATTTATTTTCTTTTTTTTACAAAGCTGAGTTTACAAATGCTGTAATATTTACTTACTATCCTAGGAGCTCTGGATAGGAACTGGCTGGTACTGAGGCCAATTCCTAGTTTAAGACACTTGCTGTGCAACAACCTGAGTAACCTGCAAGCGCAAACTCTGTTAATACAAAGCATAAATGCAGCAGAGGGAAAGGTTTTTGGCACTATGAACAATCTGTTGGATCGCCCTCTTTGTATTTTTAAGGGAATTTTGTTGAGAACATTGGTGTTTACGGCAATTTGTTAATTTACTTGTGCAACAAGCTGTGGAACTACATCTTTTCAACTGTAAGCTCTGCAGGGCAGGGACTGTCTCCTTATTTTGTTTGTACAGCACTCAGCACACAAGCAGTCCAATCCTGCCTGGGGACTTTGGGTACTACCATAATAAGTGTATAATACTAAAGAAGCTATTAAGTAGCAGTTAGATACAGCTTTAGCTCAGCAGCAATCAAGCCAAAAAACCAAGCAGACCAGCTAGTTTCTAATTTTTTCCCCCCCATTTTTGAATGACATGCAGATAAACAGGTCAGATCTGTCAGTCCACATTTATTCAATTCCTTATTGAATTTTACTGTTATGGAAATCCAAGACTCATTTGCGATTCAGACAGTTTCCTTCTAAAGGATTGTTTCAACTACAATTTTCATTAATTTGCTAAAAGCTCAGGATTCTTATCTAACCAATCCTGATGCCTGACATCTTAAATTACAAAAGATTAAAAAAAAAACAAAAAAAAAAAAAAGAGAATTTAGACAAAACAGGATGTTTTTACACTCAGGACCTGTTATTCAAAACAAAAACAGAAGTGTTCACATGTAAGGCAGCCGTAGTGACTGTAGGAAGGAAAAAAAAAAGCATTCAACCAAAACCTGTGAGATTCTAATGACTAGCATGGGCAATTTTTAGGCTTCAGAAAATTTCAGAGCTCAAAATCCACTGTATCATTTACAGTGCCAATCTCTCGCCATAATATAGCAGCAAGAGGGCAAAGATGCAATTTTTCCTCATCTCTGCTTGCTCTAAAACATAAAACTGCTATCAAAGGAGAAAAAATATTACAATCTGACTCTCACAGGCATTCAGACTAAGGATAAAGTGGCAGGTTTCCTGTTATGCAAATCTTATCTTGTATTTGATTTAGGAAAAAAAGAGTCACTATTATGATAGGCAATGCTATTTAAAGCAAGATTAATCTAGTCTTTAAAAGATGCCTTGAAGTCTGGCACCTTTGGTCATCTCCAGCAGAGGTTTATATAATATATTTTAAGATTCCAAATGATTGATATATGGCAAAAACTATATTTATTATCTGAAACAATATTTTTAAAAAAAAATGAAAACAGTTCCTAGTTTACTCATTGACTACAGTTTTTTTGTGAAGATTTCCACAGAATCTAATGCAAGGGCTCCCCCAAATCCTAAAATTCCCCCAAAAGATTTCCAATAGTCCTAGTTACAAGTTCAGGGTTGAGAATAAAATAGTAATACTTTGCCATGTACAACTGCAGAATCAGGTTTTATTGACTTCAATGGGAACAAATAAATAAGGGTTTGCAGGACTAGACCTTACTGCTCTTTCTAATTACTCTGAAAGAGTATAGACATCTATAATGAAAATGTTTATCACCTCACTTTACATTTAGAGATTTATTTCAGCATACCTTTTTCATTTCATTTTCCAGATTTTCTTCTTCTTGACCTTCAGATAGCCGCCTTCTCAACTCTGCTATTTCCCTTTCTGCGTTTTCCCGGTATTGGCCCCACTGAGCTCTCTCTTGCTCCAGCCTGTGATGAAACTGGAGCTCATAGTCACGAACAGTTTCTATAAAGCAATGTCACAGAAACATTCATTAATCAGGTAAGTTATAAAGTATAAGACTACAAATTATGCAGTTTCAAAGAAAGTCTCAATCTTACATACAGAATGTTTGTGTAAAGCTTGCGGTTAGCGTTGTACAACCCTTTCAATTCTATGTGACACTCAAGGCTGTATCTTTTTCATGTTTTGTCTTCTTTCTGTTCCCCAGAGCCACGTATAATAGATACAGCCCTTCTGGCTGAGGACTGTCTGAAACTCCACTTATAGGAATAGTAAAATATTCTTAATTGGCCAACAGCATCTCTATGAAGTGATTCAAATGATTCCCCTTCCCTCCAGAGGCTGAGTACACTATCTTTGCAGTATTGCAACCTCACGAAGAGCAGGGAGATCTAGAAATAAGCTACATCCCGTACATGTATCTTGAGATATGTCACATGTTATAGACTTGACCTTGTCCTCAGAGTGTGTTAGATTCCATTCCCAGAAACAGTTACAGGGACACAAAAACATGATTCAACAGAACTTCTGAACCTTTGCAGATCATGCAGCATTCTGCTAGTGAAAAAAATCAGTAAAAACTACAGAATTTTTACCACTAAAACAGGTCTACAGGCAACTTTCTGTCATCCTAAAATTTAATATAGAATTCAGGATTTTGTTTTTGTTTTTAAATAAAACAAGTAAACTGTCCACATTTTTAAAGGATCTCTATTCTGAGGGGGGGGGGGGGAAGAGTCAGACAATGATCTTCTAAACGAAATTACCATGTAAAGAAAATTTTTACAGGATATATCTATTTAAAAATAACTATTTAAGGGCCTCTAAACTCGGCACAGGCAATCCAAGACAGCAACGGTAGTATTTAGTGTGCCCTATGATATGCTATATGCTTCTGTAGATTGCAGTGGAGACCTGTCATACCTTCTAGTTGATCACATTGAACAAAGAACTAACCACAACTGCAATGAACTGCACCTTGCCAAGAAAGTTACCAATAACTCAACAGATCCAAATTTAGTCTAGATTAACATCATTAATTTAAATAACCTCCTATATGCATGCTAAGAGTCACGTTGCTCAAATATGCTATTTCTGTTCTGATTTACAAAATCTACCCACAGCAATCTAAACACTAAGCAAATAACCAAAATCCCCTTAAAAAAAAGGAACAACAAAAAACAAACTTCCACATCCCCAAAACACAGAAAGGACTAAACCTTCTCAGTAACTCTGCTTATCTATTTAGACTGTAAATTATTCAAGGCAGGTAATACCTGAATGTATGACACCTAACACAATGGAGCCTTGATCTTGGTTGGGGACTCCAGGGTCTTCTACAGTAGTCTAGTTCAGTGGTTCTCAACCTTTCTGGACTATTGTACCCCTTTCAAGAGTCTGATTTGTCTTGAGTACCCCAAGTTTCACCTCAGCTGAAAACTTACAAAATCAGACATAAAAATATAGTTTGACACTTGAGCCTGTGTTTCATTTGTGAGCCTTGTCTAAACCCTGAACTGGGGTTGAAACACGTAACTTAGCTTTGCAGAGCCCCTTGTGGCGTAGGGCCCCAGGCAACTACCCTGCTTGCTACCCCCTAACACCGGTCCTGCTTTTGCAACCTGGCTAAACCTGTTGCAACCCCCAGGTTTAGAAATACTGATCTAGATGAGTTGAGTACCCCTGGAACACCTGTGTGTACCTTCAGGATACCTGTACTCCTGGTTGAGAACTGGTCTAGTTCTGTTATTTGTGTATTAACAAGCCAAATTACGTTTACTTGCCAACTGTGACAGAGTATATCAGATCCTCTCTACTCCCTACAGCAGGCATCAGAGCCCTGACATTCTCTGCTTAAGGAAAATCTACTCAAACTACGTTCCACGGGCCTGCATAAATACTGATCAATCAAGAGCCAGCAGTCCAGTTAAGAAGGCTTGCCTACTTCTCACCATTGGCAGAACTGGGGAAGATTGGAAGGCCTTCTCAGTATTAACCCAGTAGGTCAGGGCCTTGCCTTCAAGTGCTACAACAAAGTGCCTGCATGTGAGGTTTTCTTTCTTTAATTAAGAGGCACAGACAGCCGAATCCTGAGTTGTCATTTCACTGCTGAAAGACTGATGTCAAGCTTACTGCATGGGTTTCCTGGTCTCGGCAGGCAGCCAAAACGTTCAGACTAAAGCAGTGAATACCTAATACACCAGACTGATCCCACAAGGAGGTGCTGCAGAGCAGCCCCACCTGCCACACCGAAATACATGAAAAGCTGTATTCTCTAGAGTAAATATGTAACGAGCCAGGTTTCTGCAATACATACACCCAGCAGGTAAGACTCAGACTACTGTGATCACTTTGTGTACTCCTAGCAAAAATAGTTATCACAATAGCGGTTATGTCCTAAATTACTGTCTGCACGTTCCTCCTTACAGGTAGTTTGTATCAAGAGTAAATCAGTGTGCGGCATGCTAGAATGCGATCTATATGAAATATTGTATATTGTTGCACGAGAAAAAAGAAAGTATGATGACATATTTAGCCACAAGACATGGGAACAGCCAATGCGCTGGCAATGGAGGGACATTTAAATGTTTGGCGAAGACAATTTTGCATACCAAAGCAGAGAAACAAGTCATCCTGAAGCTGCTGTCAGACAAACCAGGTCTGATATACCATTACTTGTCTTTGTGAAGGAGGAATGGCTATATTCTCAGTACCTGAAGAATGGTCCATACAAGTTAAGAATTTCCCAGTACATATTGCAAGAATTGGAATTGGTCAGCTAAAGACTGAAATCACCACTGTGCTTAATGTAACTTCCACAGCACAAACTGCACATTCTGTACAGCAGTGGTTCTCAGCCTTTCCAGACTACTGTTCTCCCTCTCAGGAGCCTGATTTGTCTTGCACGCCCCAAGTTTCATCTCACTTAAAAACTACCTCATTACAAAAATCAGACATCAAAAATACAAACATATCACAGCACACTATGACTGAAAAATGCTTACTCTCTCATTTTTACCATAGAACTATAAAATAAATCAATTGGAATATATGGTACTTACATTTCAGTGCGATACATGAGCCTTGTTTCGCTTGTGAGCCTTGTCTGAAGCCAAAGCCCAAGCCCAAGCCCAAGCCCAAGCCCTACGCTCGGGGCTGAAGCATGTCACTTAACTTCGAAGGGCCTCCTGTGGCATGTGGCCCCAGGCAACTGCCTTGCTTGTGACTCCCCTAAACCCACCCAGCAACCTCCAGGTTGAGAAACACTGATCTAGATGAGTTGAGTAAACCCTGGAAGATGTCTGCCTACCCGCAGGAGTATGTGTACCCCTGGCTGAGAACCACTGCTGTACAACATCAAGAACAATAACATCACCTATTAAATATTGTACTTTACCTTGCTGTAACTGAAGTAGTTAGCCAGCGTCCTCTGGCCTTACCTTTCATAATTGCTTGGAGTGAAGCGACTTCTTCTTGCCACTGCCTCTTCACCTCATCAATAGCTTCCTGCTTCGTATTCTCAGATACTGTAGCTATGGCTTTGATGTTCTCCATTTCAGCCTGGGCTTCCAACAGTTGTGTCCGCAGATGTCCTAGATCATCTTGTGCTGCTTGCAGTATTGCGTTTTGCCTTTTCAGGTCCTCTGAAATCAAGTGTTCATAGAATTGCAGAATATCAGGGTTGGAAGGGACCTCAGGAATCATCTAGTCCAACCCCCTGCTCAAAGCAGGGCCAATCCCCAACTAAATCATCCCAACCAGGGCTTTGTCAAGCCTGACCTTAAAAAGCCTCTAAGGAAGGAGATTCCACCATCTCCCTAGGTAACCCGTTCCAGTGCTTCACCTCACACCTAGTGAAAAAGTTTTTCCTAATATTCAACCGAAACCTCCCCCACTGCAACTTGAGACCACTGCTCTTTGTTCTGTCATCTGCTATCACTGAGAACAGCCTAGATCCATCCTCTTTGGATCCCCCTTTAAGGAAGCTGAAAGCAGCTATCAAATCCCCCCTCATTCTTCTCTTCTGCAGACTAAACAATCCCCTCAGCCTCTCCTCACAAGTCATGTGCTCCAGCCCCCTAATAATTTTTGTTGCCCTCCGCTTCCATTTAATTTAGTTAACAAATTCAGTTTGAAGTGCAGCTCTATCTGCTCCAACAGAAATTGGTATTTTAGTAAAGGAAAACAAGAGTGAGTCTGAAGTTTAAAACTTTATCCATGACAGTTAAAGAAAATCCTTAAGTAACATTCCAGGTTTCTCTGCTCATCAAGTTCCTTTTTTATTTGTTTCTCATTCATGCAGTGTAGAGACGGAAGACACAACTACAAAGCAGATACTGTGTATACCACTTATCAATCAATATGCCAATTTAGCTAATTGGACTTTTAACTACTTCACTGTCATGTAACGCACATACTGGGAATACTTGCTGGGAAGTAGACACACTGGGAATGAGCATGATCTGGAAGTCAGAGGATAGGACTGAAGTCAGGAAGACTGCTTGGTTTTGCTTTGTAACCTTGGATATGTCACTTACATAAACTGAAATACAGAAGTTATCTGTAAAATAGGGACACTACCTTATTGCCTCATGGGAGCCTTAGGAGATGTTTATACTTTGTACAGCACTTTGTGATCCTCTTATTACGGGCACTACAGAATTACAAAGTATTACCACTAGGACCCCAATTATGCTACAATCTTGCAATCTGCAGAAAAATTGACTTTTTATCACAACTGTGCTAAGAATCTAAGCTTTCATTAAAAACACATTCCTCGCCCTTACAAATATAACTTTCAAATATAACAGAGCATAAAACAAATTATGTATTATCTTCCAGAGTCTGCAGACAACCTGAAACAATAGCTCTGCAAGATGTAAGCTATGCCATTCACCTCATTGGAGGATTAAGTCTGAATCCGAAAGGTAAGAATTTATATGTCAAGCATTAACTATTTCACCTATGATAATTTGAGCAGAAGCATGCACCTAGTATACTGATCCCACAATACCAAACTGCTTCCCGTGCTTCTCTAGTGCAAAAAGGCTCACCCTGCCCAACTGCTAGAACTGACATTTCCCCTTCCACTGCTGATGCAGTTGAGGTGTTGCCAGTGCAAAAAAAAAAAAAAAAAAAAAAAAAAAAAAAAAATCTGGCGTATTGAAAACTGCAGATGTTAAAAAAAAAAGAAGGTATAACATGAGTTAAACAGACACAGAGGACTACTTGCTGATATTATTTGTTTTCATACTTAATTCACAAAAACCTCCATTTTTATTTAAATGAAGCTGTTGCAGAAGCCTACTATACCAACTGCCACAGAATCCAAGGACTTTGCCACAAAATGCATCCTGTGTTCTGCAAAGTACAAGGCACCTTGACTATTACTATTATGACGACTTCCTTTCCCCAATAACGTTTGTGTAGTTATTTCCAGCTTTTATAGCAATATTTAATTTATCAGCTTTATGTTTATAGTTCTACTGCTTTCAATCACTCTCTTTTTCCTTTCACACCTCATAATACTCTAGTCTCAACCCCTGCTCTATTTAAACAAAAGAACTCTTTACATTACTAAATTCCTGACCTTGCAATGCTTTACTGAAATGTCTTATGGAACTAGGTAGATCAGACTAAGGTGTTTCACATAAAAATATTTTTAGTGTGCTTTTTCTTTAAGTGCACATTTTGTATTCTTAAATGTAATGCACACATCATTGTAGTCTGCTGCTGAAATATTTTCCTGAAGAGACATCCCAATGATGATAAGCTAATAAAACAAGTTAAATATCAGTTCACACTTTGGGCTGGTGTTCACTGAACGTGACAATACAGCCTTAAGGAGTCATGTTAACTAATGTGATGTTAAATGCGACTTTGCAGTCAGTGTAGAGAGGAACACCGAGTCGCATTCATAGAGTTTAAGGTCAGACAACACTATGAGATCATTTAGTCTGACCTCCTGTACATCACAGGCCATCACCACCACTAGCCAGCACCTATACACAAAACACAACAACTGAAATTAGACCAAAGTATTAGAGCCCACAGAAGATGCCTATGGTTCCAGAAGAGTTTTACCCACAACCAGCTGACATGTTAAATAAGATGTGTCCCCACCTACGCTGACTTATGGTTTGTAACATCATGTTAGTTAAAATGACTTCTCAAGGTTATGTTGTAACACACTAATTTTCTAGTGAAGAGAAGTCCATTAATGGTAATTGCTGTCACTATGCTTTAATATTTGTTTGCCCACACCACCACTATGGCCTAATTACCAAAATGGACATTGTAAAGAAGCCAGTCACCTGGCAGGAAGTTGCAATACAGGACTGGGAACTAGTCAATCTGTATTCTGTTTCTGACTCTACTACATACTGCCCGTGTGACCTCAAATAATAGTTTAATCTCTCTTTGCCTCAATTTCCCTATCCATAAAATGGTGCTGAGAGTAGTTATCTACTTCAAAGGGATGTTACTAACAGTCATCATTTAAGCCTTGTAAACAGCTTTAAGATTTTTATTCTTTGTATTACTATAGTGCCCAAAAGGCCAAATCAAGGTCAGGGCTCTTTATACAAGGCAATGCACAAAACACACACAACAGAAGGGATATTCTACCTACAATTCTTCAAGGCAGGGAAAGTGCCTTGAAAAGGCAAAGTACTTATGTTAGGGTTTTCAATAGCACCCCTTTCACGTTGGTGTCTATGCACCTAAGTGAAGAAAATGTCAAGAGGAAAAGTGATTTAATTTGAGGAGGGAGATTACTGTTGCTGACCACAGTCCAGCAGTGCCTTGTCTTTACATTTTCATTTCCCTTGTCCCAATAGCTAGAACAACACTCTATGCTCTGGTCTTCAGTATGTCAGTTGTACAAGCGTATGAGAGCAGAAAAATAAGCAAGCTGTAGTTTTAATTAAATCTTTCTTGGCTTTACTTTCTTTTATATTTTTAGGACAAGAAAGCGGTTAGGATTAAAAGGAGTCAGTAAATCAACCCTGCACTTAAATAGAAGATAGCTGCTTTTCTCCATTCTTCTACAGCAGGTACATGAGCTAGTGGGGTTCGCATTTCCCTCAAAGAGAGTGTTATTAAAAAATAAATGCTTTTAGCTGTCACATTTAAGCTATGTAAGTTTGGCTGCTTACATTACAATTAATCAGACTGATCAATCATTCAAGATATAAAACACAATTACATACTATGTAATAAGCTGACCACAACTGATAGAGCACACAGAAAATGTCTCTCTAAGTGTCCCTGTTAGTTACTGGTCAAAGAGGATGAAAACACTTTTACTTCAGTAGGTTTGTATTAACTCAGTGGTTTCCAAACTGTTGTCTGTGAAGCATTTAATGGTGGTCAGTGGAAAGCTGGCAGGTCACATGGTGCTTGGCACCACCTCCTTGCTTCCAGCTACTGCTTCTACTGTAGTCAAGAGCCTAAATGACTATAAAAATAGCTGGAAACAAGAAGGAACCAGCCTGTCCCCACTAGTGGTCATTGCTGTAAAAACAGAATAATGGCAATGACCAGAGCCATCAGCAGAAGTTTAAAATTAATCAAACAATTTCCTAAGATTCCTTTTCCATATAAGCAATTACTTTCATTGCCCCAAGGACATTACACAATTATGAACTGAAGGGGGATGGTGTCCAGCAGATGCTATCACACTGTGCTCTATGCTATGAGAGTTTGAGAACTCTCACATTATTTTAAAAAGCAGGATACTGTGGAATTTTATGTGCATTTCAAGATGATTTGCTGACTCATATCAGTATGGGTATATACTTTAAAGTCAAACAAATTAAATTTTTCTTTCTTTTTCACCTTACGTTAACTCTCAATTTCAAGATTTCTACATAGAAGGAGAACAGTTGTGTGATAATTACAGAAAACAACATCTTCACAAATTAGATTACAAAGAAAGGTGGCTAATACATTCTGAAACTCTAATTATGTAACCAGATAACTCTTAGGGTTTTTCTCTTTACCTCTTTATAATGGCCTTTAAAAAAGTCTGGCAGGAAAACTCACATTTTGTGTTGGCTAATAAGAGACTTTAACAGTGTCTTACCACCTGTCAATCAGGATATCCCACCAACCGACTACCAACGCAAGAAAACCTTTGCTTTAAACCCTATTTCTTTAAAAAAAGGTTAGCACTACCAAGATTGTTCTCTAACCAGGGATTATTCAAGGTTTAGCATAAAAATAGGCTTTAAAATAATTCAGAGAACCTAGAACTTACCTTCCTTAGCCAAGTATAACTCTTTAAATTTTGCCCTCTTTTGATTAAATTCTTGCTCAAGCTGCTGGTTTGTACGCAGAAATTCTGCATTGACTTTTTCCAATTCTGCTAGCCGTTGCAGAAGAGCAGCTAGAACAAAAACAAAAAAAGTAAGGTATGTCACTAACAGTTAAGGAATCCCACACCATCACATGTTGCAACCTTAAGATTTAGGGTTTATGATTTTAAAATATTTTTCACTCATTAGCTCAAGTGTTATCGAATGACAAACCACTATGGCTGGTCAGAATTTTGGTTTTTTTGTTTGTTTCGTTTTTAAACCAGCAAGTGTCAGTAGTTCTAGTCATTACAACACTGAGTTCTGGCATACATCAACTGCAGCTAGGAATAACTCTTAGAGTTGACTCTTGAGTCATACTGAATCCTTCTTGAAAGGAGAATTCACCACATACAAGGAAGGGACAAGTTACAAGAACTATGTTTAGTAATCGTTGACCACCAGGGATTTTATTCTGACATTATTAGGGAATCTGGTTGCATTCTTACTTTCTCCCTATACACAGACACCCCCTCACTCCTGTGTATGAAGTCACAAAGCACTTATTATACATCAGGGGTTAAAATTAAAACAACAGGTTACTGGCTATGGGTTTAGTAACTAGTGAAGGAAAACTGTAGCCTGTATACAATAGTTAAGTAAATCAGGTACTAAATGAAAAGGTGAAACCCATCCCTCAACCATGTCACACTCTTCCCTGTCTCCACTGCTTCCTCCGTGCTAGAGCAGAGTTTGTCAAACTCTAGTCCATGGACTACTGGTGATCCTCAGAGCATTTATTAAATGGTATGCAGAGAAATGACCACTCATGTGGCAATTCCTCCTTATTTCAAGCTGCTCAACTGTCTTAAGACAGCTAAAAATACATTAAGTACTTTCTAAAAAAAAAAAAAATTTCCATGCAAGCAATTACTATAGTTGTCTTAAGGGTGTCATAATTAGAAATAGTAGGGGAGGTGGTCCGCAAAATACCAAAACACTCTATAAAAATACAATGCACAAAGAAAGAACCTCTGTGATAGAGAATTCAGAATCTCAACAAAAAGTACCATATGTTGCTATAAAGCAAGAATTTTTGCTATAATTGCCTCCCAGGTACTGGTCATGAGGCAAGATATAAACTTCATTAGTTTCCCAGGAAGTACAGTGACACCTTAAGAAACAGAAGGTTTCATATTACACACTTTAGGTCAGTTTTTAAAAACTCAAATAGAAAACAGCAAAAAAAATTTATAAAACCCACAGACATGCTAAATACTTCTCACGCTAATTCCACCAAGCAAATGAAGTTCTGTTAAGTATTTCCTGTTAAGTATTTCTCTTTCAATTCTACAACAGCATTTTACGAAGTTTCGCTTCCACCATGTAGACAATCTGAGTCACTGATTTGAAATAATAGCCTTTCCATACCACAAGCTAGTTAAATCGATACCCTACCTAATGTATTAAAATTGCTTACATGTCACACAGACACCAACATACTCTCCACCAAAAAGAAAAGTGTTAAAAATAGCACATTATACAATAAGATGCACTACTCTCTGCAACATCAAGTATCTTTAAGCAGAACAAGAGGTATAATGAGGGCTAGGTAGTGGTAAAAAGCCAGAGACAAAGCAATGATCAATTTGCCATTGAAATTTTGTGAATTCAAGGATAACGCTCATTTCTGTTAATTTTTGGCCACCTAGGAAGAGATTAATTTTTGGTTACCTAGACCTAAGAAAGAGATGAATAGAGGGATTCTTTAGAAGTAAGAATACATGTTGTAGACTTCCTGGTATAAAATAAAACTAAAATATTTAACTGAAAAAATGTGTTCTTTGACTATGCCTCTAATCTAATACAGGTAGCAGAGGGAAATTAAGTTAGACAAGCATTACACAATTTTTGTATCTAATTCCAATAACTACTAAATCTCTGAGGCAGCAGAACCCACACTGCTGTGAACACAGATTAGCATGGAGAAATCTATTATACACAAGTAAGCCACTCCTAGGTTAAGAAAGAGCCTATGAAATTTCAACCCAAAAGGTAGTTGTATGGAAAAATACTGAAAACTGAGATGGCATTTATTTTCTAAACCTCGATCACAACTATAGCATTTCTATTATGATGCTATCACCCAGAGGAGTAAGTTTTAAGAAGGGTGGCTTTCCTTCCGTGGATGCTATTTGCATCCGTAATTAAACTCTGAGCCCAAGTTTGAGTAGCTATATATCTGACTGACTACGGGTAAAATTATTCTGATTGGCCCAGATATGAAATCCAATTAAATTAATGGCAAGAATCTAACAGATATCATTGTGCTTTGGATCAGGCTCCTTGGCATGTAACTTGAATCTGTAATTCAACAGTTACAGGTGCAAATTGCATCTGGCCCTTAGCTCAATTGAATGTTCACTTTAAAATCTGTCTATGACTCATACTTCTATTTCTCAGACAATTTTTCAAATGGAAAAAATGATGTATGTCATTCCTCCTGAGCTCCAGTTTCCACACACAAATGCAATCTTCAGTGTTTAATGACACTGATGAAGTAAATAGTAAACAAAACCTGATGGATTGGTAGCACTTGCAGAACTCCACCTGACTGAAACAGGATCTCCTGTTACAAACAAGAGATCAGAACAAGGCACAGAACATACAAAAATTTTTAATAGCATTGGTATGAAATTATTCTGAAGCAGCAGAACCCACACTGCTGTGAGCACAGATTAGAATGGGGAAGTCTAATTTATCAAAAACAATAAGTTACCCCACTCTATTTTAAGGGCTATTTTTAAATTAACTTGACATGTCAAACTGAAAGAGGAAATAAAAAAAGAATCGTCTCTTTGGTCAACCATTTCTTATCTATAAGCAAAGCATATTCCAGAATATCCATTGCAAACAGGTATGTTATTGAAGAGATGGCTAGAGAGTCCTTATTCAACATACAAATAGAAATAAACCTGATGATTTTATAACTATGTGATTTTGGACTGCATATCTCATGTCATGAACAGGAGGCAGTAGACTCTCCCTACACTGGGGAGACTATACCCAAGAATACTGTATTCTGTTCTAGACATACCAATATTAGAAAAGGCTCAACAAATTAGAGGGAATGTAGAGACTGGGCAGCAAAAACAAAATCATTTTATTTTTTAGGGGATTCATTTATGAGAGAAAACTAAAAATTAAATGAAGGATCCTTTGTGCATGGAGGAACCACTTGTTGGAAGATAAGAATCTCTCAATACAACATGAATAAAACTTGTGATATAAACAAAGCATAAAGACAATAAAAAATTCTCTCATTGACTTTTCACTCTAAAGCTGTTTGATAGAACACTTCCCAAATGGGCTAAAATATTATCTATACTAAAATTACCAGTTATGCAAATATCTAGCAATCACTCCAGAACTAAGACAGAAAGCCGATTATCAATAAGATTATTTTTGAGCACACTGCGTCTATTAACAATTTAACAACGTAAAACTTTCCACTCAATATTTTAAGTGTAGAGGGAGGCATCAAGATTTCAGACCTACCAAACCATAGCTGAACCATGAAAACTGGATCATAAATATATTTTTAAAGATCTGAGAAATAATTTATTTATAGACAATGTTATTTGTGTCATTTTCTGAGGGTCTTCATGGTGATGTCCCTATAACAAAAACAGGGGAAGAAAATGAAAATAATGTCCAGCCCCCCCCGTGCTTATTCCCCAAACCAAGACACTCATCTGCTGTGACTTCACATTTGCCTGAGAGTAACATAAGCTTGTGATATTTTGGCTCAGAAAGCAAGAAATTAGCAGCAAGAAGAGAAACTCTCAAAAAAAATAAAGAGCAATTTTTCCCATAAGGCAGTGGTGGTACGGCCCGTGGGCCACAGGTTGCCCACCAATGCCATAAGGTGTCAGCAGAGGTTTTTAAAAGTTTGGAAAAGTCAATTCTTGCATGCAGATATTTTGAAAAATAGGCTCCTGGAATTTCATCTAAGTCTATACATTTTAAAAACTTACACCCCACTGCATCCTCCAAAACAGTAAAAAAATATTCCATGTATGTATCTCTAGAACGAGTTACAAAATCCACTAGCGTCCTTGCTGACAAGCGAGTAAGACACAAGCAATTCCTACTCTGAAGTTAAAATGGCTCAGATCACAGGAAACAAAACTTAATATTGAATCTTTGAGAGCAAAGTTAACTGCCAAAAACGCTGGAAGGAAGCAAGAACCTTGATTAAAGTTACTGGGTTCTCTCAGATACACATGTAATCACAAACATTAGGCATTTTAAATTACTGGACCTGAACAAATAACTAGAATATGTTCATTAGTCTAGCTACTTTTTCTAGTTTTATTTGAGGACAGATATTTGTATCACAGATTTTTCAGTTGATATCTCTGTTTTAAGAATGGCATTTTTTTACATAGCTGAGCTCTTCATTACAATAACCAAATTTTATTTCCTGGGCAGATTATTGCATACCACAAAGTGAATTAAGACCCAGGAAAATGTAACCTGCAGCTGTGCAACAGAATACATGGGGTTGGTAGTGTTACAGAAAGTAGTTCTGCAGTAGTAACATTCTGAGTATGGAATTAGAGTATATTTAAATAGTGAGATTTTTAGAAACATACACCACTCTTCTTAGCAATCTTATGGAAGAAGCACTTCCTTTGAGTAACCTGCGCCTGTGTAATAAAGTAAGTTATCCAGCTATCCTTCACCTGGAAATTTGATCAACTTGCCCTTCTGCACATAGAGACTAACACTTAAACACTCCGACACTTCTGTATGAACAATGCTACACAGAAATAAGCTATACGCTATTGATAAATGTGCCTACTGTTTAACACACAGAATTTTGAGTGTTTCTGTAATGCCTGCAAGCAGTCATGCTACAATGTTAACATTAAAACAAAGCATTGCACGTTCAAAAAGTCAAATTGGAACAGGCTGCATTATACAAGTAATATATAAAACTTTTCATAAAACTGAAATCAGTGAAATGCATTTTCTCCTAGAAGATACAAAGAAACAAGTGTTCAAAGATTGTATTTATCCCCATTCATAGAATCATAGGACTGGAATGGACCTTGAGAGGTGTTCTAATTCAGTCTCCTGCACTCAATGCAGGACTAAGTTCTAGACCAGTCCATCCCTGATGGGTATTTCTCTAACTTGCTCTTAAATAGCTCCAGTGACAGAGATTTCACAACCTCCCTAGGCAATTTATTTCAGCGCTTAACTCCCCTGACAGTTAAGAAGTTTTTCCTGATGTCCAACGTAAACTGGTCTTGGTGCAATTTAAGTCCACCGCTTCTTGTCTTAGCCACAGAGGTTAATGAGAACATTTTTTCTACCTTCCTCCTTGTACTTGAACAGTTTAACTGTTTTATGAAATTGAAAACTTATGTCTTCCCTCAGTCTTCTCTTATCTGGACTAAACAAACCCAATTTTTTCAGTCTTCCTTGAGAGGTCATGTTTTCTAGACCTTTAATCATTTTTGTTGCTCTTCATTGGACTTTCTCCAATTTGTCCACACCTTTCCTGAAATGTGGTGTCCAGAACTGGACACAATACTATAGCCGAGGCCTAATCAGCATGCAGTAGAGCAGAAGAATTACTTCGTGTCTTGCTTATAACTCTCTTGCTAATACATCCCAGACATTATCTTTTTTTTGCAACAGTGTTACAATCTTGACTCATTCTTAATGTTCCTTTTCTACTTGTGTATGGATTTATACTACAGGAAGGTTTTGAGTAGAAAAAAGTGAGAGGGTGGGAGAATAACCCAAGGGAAAGAGGAAAGATAGTTAAACAGATAGGAAGAGTACTGAGGAGGGAGAGAGATGAAGCAGAAAAAAAGTTCAGCAGTAAAGGGAGAAGTATGGAAAAAAGTGAGGATGGCTAGGGTTAAACAAACACAGTTTCAATAAATTAATCCTGCATGAATGTATACTTTAACACTACTAAATAATATGTTGCAATATTTATAAAGTACCAATACAGAATGCTACATACTTGTTTTTACTAGTGATTTCATAATCTTAAAACATTTTCAACAGTATTTTATGCTGCATATTGGCACTTTACAGGTGCATTTAGTAAAACACCTTTATCTGCTTTGTGCAGCTGACATTGTTATTCAACAACATAGAAAACACACAAGATCTTCATTTTTTATGTGGCAATGTGGCTATAATGCAACCCATATGTGTGCAAGAGACCCAAAATGAGGGAGAGTTCTTCGGTTCTAGTCATGAGCATTGATGGTTAGTTGAAATGTCCTTTAGCATTACTAAGCCTGCTGTCTATTAAGTATCTTGAAACTGCATGTTTTATTTTCTTATATCTTTGGTGTCCAACTGACCATATTTTAAATTTTTAGTAAAATAATTTTATAATATATTTTACTTGTCAAGTGGTTTATGCAGATTTTGAAAAGAATAATCAACTTAACTATTTCTGGTCCTAGCCTTTCACCACTCCTCCCCCCACTTTATTTCCCTTTCTTTTTGGATGTTTTGGCCATTTCATTTCCAGCTTATTCCCACCTGTTCCACCCAACCTCCATCTCCAGCCTCTTTTGCTGTTTTGGACCCCAAACCTCCTCCTCAACTGCTCCAATCTAGCCCCAGATACAGATCCTACTCATTTTTTTCCTCCCAGTTCTGATAACCCAGTTCGTGTTCTGACTAATACTCCCCATATATTTTAAATAAAAAACCAAGCTAAGACCTAAATTATCTCTCAAGCTTTTCTCTACTTAAAGGGTCTAAATTTCACTTTTCATATAAAAGCATCTTTGTCTATCTTATAATACCAGACTTATAGCCACTCTGAACTCTGGTTAAACTTAGCTAAACTTTACAATTTAGTTGGCGTCTACTTAAACATTGATGTTCAACTTAACGCAAGTAATGTTCCGTTGAGTTCAATGGGTCACATGCATAAAATTAATCATATGTACAGAATTTTGCAGAATTGGGCCTTAATTATTTTCTAGTTCTTTATCTTTTATTTTCCTTGCAAAAGCACCTTTGTTTTTACAGGCAGTTCAGTAATGCATTCATGGGTTTCACCTCCTTTAATTATTAATTAACCTATTTTATCTTTGGTATTTCTTTTTCTAACATACATGTAAATTCCCTTTTATTGCTTCCCTCCTTAACAAGCAGTAAAATCAGTGGGGGCACACATTCCATGACTTTTATCTGTGAACATGTTAAACTTGATTTTATATATTTCTTTAATTCGCCGCTAGTTCATTTCTATAGCAAGTGCTTTTGTTAAAAACCAACCAAAAAAACCACACCAAAAACAAACAAACAAACAAACAAAAAAAACCCAAAACCCCCAATATCACACAGATCCTTATGAAACCACACTGGAGACTTCTTATTCCTGACACATCTTTTTCCAAGAACTTCCATCTATTACTACTCCAGCCTTCTTCCTCACAGGATTCTAATACTCCTTCTGCCGAGCCATGTTCACCAAAGTCCTGTCTATGTGAGCTTTTCTCAAAAAGTCACCCACTTTTTCTGCTCCATCAGTGAAGTGCTAGTGTAGACAGGGTACTAGTGTTTAACTACAGCGCAGTTGTGCAAACAGCGCAGGGCAGGCACAGGTGGCACAGTAATAAAAATACAGGTGGCCTGCATGAACTAGCACTCAAACCATTGCTACCACCAGTGAAAGACTTCCCCAAAAACGTAGTGTAGAAAGGCCTGGATTTTTTTTTAATGCCTATAAAAATAAGCCAGTTATGCATTATGTTACTATATTTCAAATTCTATTTTCAGGAAGCTAATCAGTTGGTGGCAATTGGAATAATTAATTCCTTCATTTCCTATTTGATTTAAGAATCACCATTATTTCCCCCTACCCAACTGTATGTCAACGCCTGCAGTTAACTCTCCTTCCTTAGATATTAACATTGCTTCTGATTTAACAGACAGCTGCGTAGACCAGAGGTTCAAATTAATGGTTTTTTGTTTTTTTTTTTAAAGTTTGCACACACAAAAAAACCTGACTGCATTTTTCCTGTATTACTGAAACTGAATAAATTTCCTTAGCCAAACTTTTCAATATTCGTTTAATGCAAGTCCTAAAGAGTGCGTTCACCATTCCCTTTATTCTGTCAGACTGGTCTTCCTTACTAATAGGTAAAAAAAACATTTGAGTAGAAAAACATTCTAAACAGATATGCAGAATAAGCTCTCTTCTAAGCCAAGCCTCATCAAGATCACCAAATGTACAAACTTTCTATACCTCACCCAGTATTTTAAACTGAACCCTATTAAATGGTCAGGTGGTATAATGCTTCACAACTAAGTTCTCATCTACACTGGTGGCGACAGGTTGGGTATGTGTAGCTACATACCGCAGTGAAAAAGCAGACTGTAGCTACACCCAGAAACGAAAGTCTCTGGCAGGAGGGAGGCAGCAGGGAAAGGCTCCAACAGCAAGAAGTTACCAGAGACTTTCCCTAGTGCCCCCTGCGAGACCCTTTCTTGGAGGCAGGGAAAAGCTCTGACAGCGGGACACTATATCACTGAAAACAGCAGCGTAGAGGTTGGAGGCACCATCTGTAGCCTAAGGTTCTGGTGTTTCTGTACTCTACTCATCTAAGCAGTGCCTGTCTACACTGCTGGTCATACCCGTGGCTAGGGGGTGTGTGCAATGTGTGTATTCCACATCCCATTGTAAGTGTATACATAGCCTAAGGTAATACTAAACTCATAAGTTTGTCTTTCATGGATCATTCACATGAGTATAAATGTCTTCAATTAAATTTTCACTATGCTACCAGATCTCATCGTTTATATCAACTAAACGCAGAACCCAGAAGAGGATTAACTGTCTTAACTTCAAATTTACACACTTAATGACTTCTATCACCTTCTATATGCAATCTACAGTGTTCTGTTTTATAAAAGAATAAAGTTTTAATGAAGATTATAGTTTATTCTGTTTAATCAAATATTGCCAATATCTGATGATTTGATGTCCTTCAGATCCATACGCACTGAAAATCAGCTTGTGTGCCACCCTTGGCACACATGCCATAGGTTGCCTACCCCTGATGTAAACAGAAGTAGCAGGAAAGGGTATAAGCAAAAGGAAGAGAGTAAAATGCAAAGAAATTAGAAAAAGAAGGAACAGGGGGAGAATAAATCTCGGAATAAAGTGAGGTGACAGGATAAGTCGAGAGATAAGGAGAAAGAAGACTGGAGTCAACATTTGGGAAGAATGCTGGGCAGTTGCCTCCCCCTCCCTTACATATCTGTAATAATGTAAAACACGAGCAGTTAAACCAAACTAGCATCTGCCCCAGACATTTAAACATTTTTTTGACACAGCAGTTATGAGATCAACAACAGGATGCACATCAATTTACAGGTGCGCAGCTGCCATATGTTATTACCTCAGGATAACTTAATAAAATGGTCTGGGAAACTCATCTGCAAATGCAGGTGCACAGACTCCATGATGATGATGATGAGTGCAGCATAAGAACCTATGCAGAATAATATACATCTTCCCACAAGTTTTCTATGTTTGATAAGAAACAGGATGAAGTCCCATGTCCTACTCTTCTGAACAGTCAAGAGGAGAAAAATTCTTCTCTGACTAGGGATATTTTATTTATTCAGATTTACACTGCATGCCTATATGCTAAGCACATGTATTTTTAAAACAAATATTGAAAACAAAGCTCTCAAGACCTTTCCAACTCTGCAGACTCCCTTACAACCATGATTTATGAAATCCTTAATGTCCTCTATCATAATGAAGATGGGTTTAGCGTGTGTCTTTCTGGGAGAAACCTGCAAACAGTTAAGTCCTGTACCATGGAGCAAATGCCAAAGGTCAGACCTACCGCACGCTTTTTGTACCAATATCGTTAAACTGGTGCACTCCTTCAACATGGCCACAATTATACTGGTGTAAAGGTGCTTATCAAAAAAACTTATTTCCATAGATGTAAACCATACCAATATAAGCACCTTTTATTCCAGTATAACTGTCTCCACACTAAGGTGTTACATCAATTTAGCTATATATTTTATAGTTTAATATATCTCCCCTGAAGATTAATTTAAACATGTACTCACCTAAATAATAACTGGCTTTACAAAGTTACTAAGGAGAACATACATCATACCATATAAGATACTAGATAATCAGATCACTTTTAAGCTGACTATGCCAAATTTATCCCTGGTGTTACTCTATTTATTTCAATACAATAAGACCAGAGTTAAATTTGACCCATTTTTTACAAAGCTACTGCCTGGTAAATTAATGTTTAAAAAAAAACAAAAATACCACACTGCTAGTTTAGGGCCTCATCCAAAACCCTCTGAAGTTAATACGAGTTTTTCGGCTGAGTTCAATGGGCCTTAGGCGGGTTTTGTTTGTTTTTTTTTAAACTCAGATTCAGTTTAGTTAGTATAACAAATATAGGATTATTTAACATAATTAAATATTACTGTTGTGAGACTGCAATTTTCCAGTTTCCTTACTTTACAGATAAAGTGATATAGAAAATACAAATACCAGATGATGTTTTATATTTATGCTCTGTGGTCAATTCCAAAGTGTTGTTTCCTACAATTTTTTTTTTTATTACAGAATTCTTAAGCTACCAGTGTGCGTATGATTTTGCTATGGCACACACAAACATAAGATTTCTAAGGAGACAGTGTTTCTCTTAATGATTTCCACCTATACAAATTTACCCTATCAAGACTCGTGTTGGGAAAAATAGTTATAGATAGAAATATTTCAGTCAAAATTAAAGTGAAAGCTAGTTAATTGACTTGGAAAGAATGACTTTTTTGGGAGGGGGGGTAATTTTACATATCCTCAGCTCTCTTTTGCCACCACAGTAGGTAGTATCTCAACACTTGTTAAAAAAATCAGCAAACTCAAGCATACAAGAAAGAGCATCATCATCATCCCTAAGCTGGTCTGTTCAGACCACTTTCTAAAAAGTATCTGTAAAATGGCTGTAAATCACCAAAGCTGATCAGCTCAAAATTTTCTTTTATCCTTTCACCCATAAGCTATCAAAACTTTCTTCTACTGAATACCATACATTAAAATGGCTCCACCGTCTTTCAGCAATTTATTTTGTTTCTCTCTTTGCCTTATTTATACTCATGCACCATTCTTTTTTCACTTATTCCCCCTCTGCAACAAGGCGTGTACTAATTACACATATCCAATACTGTATGCTTTCTTAAGACATCTTTAGTATCTCTCATGCATAATTTAAGTTTTCACAACCTTGCCATCACACAGAGATAAGACTGCTCTGTCTACTACTTGACATGACATTAAACAAAAAAAAAAAAAAAAAACAAAAAACCAACCCTGTAACTTTTGAAGTTAAGAAAAGCTCCTACAATTTAGTTGTCAGTGTTATTGATCCAGCACTGAAAAATAAAATTCAGTGTGTCCACAGAACAAGTGGAGCATAAGCAGCCGAGCAAGATTCCTGCCCCTTGTCCTAACAATGTGCCAAAGTAAGCATTGCCTCAATTTACGGATTAAAAAATTGAAGTAGGGATAATAGTGACTTGCTCAAAATCAACAAAATTCGGAGTTCAAATTAGGAGTTCCCATCTTCCAGACTGGGTGCTCAGACCACCATCTCTCTCCCATTTTGTGTGAAGTGTTTATTAGAACACAGTCTACCAACTTATTTAATATGGGACACCAAACAACTATCAGGTGCTAGTGTCTTTTGGTCAATCCCTAGGAGTGAAAGACTTAATATATCCCCGAGCTCTCCAGTTTGAATCTCTCCCAACTTCGTTGTTTTTTACATCTTAAATAACTTTGTCCCAACGAAATCATGAGAAGTTATTACAAAAAGAAATTACTGAACCTTACTATATGCATGTGACTGGACTGCAGTCAAACATCAGTGAAATACTGTAATCTGTATTGATAAAAACAACCAGCTCCTGAAGACATACGAAGCAGGGGAACTGGAAAGGCAACAAATGACCTTACTATCAGCGAGAGAGGAGAATGATGTGAAGAAACTGTAGGGAGATCATAGCAGATCCTGTCAATTTTTTTCATTAAGCTTTTGTGAGAACTTAAATAGAGAGGTGGGAGGCAATCAAAAGTAGCAAATAAGCAGCTGAGAACCAAATGAAGCTAGAGAAGCAGGGCTGTTTGGAGACACGTAAAAAAAATGCGCAGCAGAGGAAGTTTGTGTGGTTATGGGATTTTATCCAAAGGAACAGAAATGGAAGAAGCAGAAGTTGAGGATGTGCCAGCGTTAGAAAGACAGGCCTTGTCATAATGAGAACGGGGAAAGTGGAAGGGATGGGGAAACAAGAGGGGAGGAATTCTACAAAAAAAGAGTCAATGGAGGAGAGAGCAAGAGACAGAGGAGCTATGGACTGCACTGGAGGTTGCAAGAGGGCTGGGAAACAGCAGTTGCACTGTTTGAAGGAGATGAAGCAGTGGCTGGAGAGAGGGAATGAGGAAATGAAAGTCAGAGGAGGGACAGGATTTAGTGAACACAAGGTCAAAGTGACTGGTCATTTGGTCAGTGACAGAGTAGATCCAGGACTGAAGGTCACACGAGGTGAGGTGAAGCTGAGGTAACAGGTCTGACAGGACATTAATATGGAATCTGAAGTTGCAAAGGGTAAAGGTGAGAAACTGCGAAGAGTGGAAACTGATAGCCAAGAGTCTATGGCTATGTTTACATTGGCCCACAGTTTGGACTACAGGGGTGCAAATAGCAGTGAGCGATGCAGTGTAACTCCTCCGTGTAGACAATGTGGGTGAGAACTAAAAGGTTTCTATTTATTAATGTAGCCCTCTTCAACCAGGACTACACTCAAGTCTGGTCAGTGACAAAGCTGGATTTTGAGGAGTCCAGCATAAGTGGCAGCGCAAAGAAGACAGTGGGAAAAGACAATAAGAGTCAGAGTATTGTTCAAAGGAGAAGACTGGGGCTGGAAGTGGCTGGACAAGGAGAGAGGCTGTGAAGATGTGACCCACCTTATGTAGATGGCAAACTTTTTGGAGAAGGAAGCAGGTCTTAATGATGCTTGTGAAATTACTAATGCAAACTAGCAACACCAAACAAATATAGATAATAAATGTGGCACTTCATGTATATTTTCTCTGTGTATATTGATCAACAGTAGACTTCAGTTTCCAGGGCTGACAAGAACTAAATATATGTTTTAAAGGTGAAGTAACATATACTTTTCTTTTTCTTCTTCTGAAAGGTAAGTATGAACTGAATGTGCCTAGTTTGTTGGTTCTTTTGACTTCAAAATCAACAAAGAAACAGGTTTCCAAGGATGCAATTCTGCTTCCAGTCATAATTCACCATCATGCTTTACTGACCATCCCAAGACTAAGGTTATATGATACATATGCTATTTATACAAAGAGAAACTTGCAGAGACTAGTACTATTAGCTCAGTAGCCATTATTTCAGGTACTCAAGGCAGTTCTTTAATTGTGTTTCATAATTCTTTTACACAGAAATACTAGACCTTTGGATTCCAAGATATGCTCCTTAAATATAGAGTTCAGTATTTATAGTGTCTGTTATTTCAACTTTATTATCTTAGATTGATTAGAAGACTGCATACTAC
This sequence comes from Chelonoidis abingdonii, assembly GCF_003597395.2. NCBI lineage: Eukaryota > Metazoa > Chordata > Testudines > Testudinidae > Chelonoidis > Chelonoidis abingdonii. The sequence goes on along the minus strand of NC_133788.1, from coordinate 6,898,921 downwards.
TCAAGTTCTGCTTATCAATGCTATCAGCCTTATGCTTGAGGATTTCAGTAACTGTAAAATCAAATACAATTCTGTAATAGAATTGTAACAGTTTTCTTGATTCATATTATTCCACTAAAGAAACCCGAATGTAGTACAAATAATAAAAATTATTGTAACTTAAGAAATCACTTAATGTTTTTAAAAACGTATTTAAAAGCAAAAATAAATAAATACAGGAAACCATCACCTAGGCTGTCAGAAAAGACAAAATAAGCCTGCATGTTTGTTTGTTTTAAATTCTCCACTGTTCACAAGAGCCCCTTAGAAGTTTAAAAATAGATTGCTTTCAGCAGCAAATCTGGTTTTGGCTATATAAAAACATCAGTTCCACACTGGTAGGGTAAGATGGCAAAATTTGCACTGTTGCTACCCATACTGCACCTTTCCGGTGAATCCACTGGAGTCTATGGGTATGTCCGCAGAGCCCAAACAGCCCCCTCGCAAACCCTCACACCGCAGCAGTGAGTCTCAGAGCCCAATCAACTGACTTGCGCTTGCGCTAAGGTGATCAAAACAGCAGTATAGATATCCAGGCTCAGGGCAGAACCCAGGCTCTGAGACCCACCTCACCGCGTTTCAGAGCCCGGAGTTCAGCTCAAGTCACAACATCTACATAGGTATTTTTAAGTTCCATAGTGCAGGTCCCATGAGCCCAAATAAGTTGACTCAGGCTCTGAGACTTGTTGCCACATTGTGTTTCTGCTGTATAGACACACCCTACAAATTAAAAAAATGCACATAAAACCCATTAATTTCCAGAAGCAGTTTTTTTTATTGGCAATGAAGCATTAGGTTTAAAATCAGACCTGGACTGAGGACACTCTCATTCAGGTTAGAGACTCAGGTTTAGGTGCTCAATAGGTTGATCATGTTCTCTTAAATTAGATAAGTTGATACTTTATGAGAAAAAAATGGGTGGCTTCACTCACAATACAAAAAACTGGTATACAAACAGAATTACCTGGTATTCTCATTACTGTACATACGCCACTACCTCAATATAACGCCACCCGATCTAACACGAATTTGGATATAACGCGGTAAAGCAGTGCTCCAGGGGGGCGGGGCTGCACACTCCGGTGGATCAAAGCAAGTTCAATATAACACAGTTTCACCTATAACACAGTAAGATTTTTTGGCTCCCAAAGACAGCTCGAGGTAGAGGTGTACCTTATTCCTACAAGAGAAAGACTAGAAGCCAAACCATTCCCTTTGCAAATGGAGGGGATTAATCTGGAAGATTCTGAAAGGTGCCAAGAAAGAGGTCATTAATGGCACTTCTGCAGCAACATCTTTCATCTTCTTCTGATGCCACAGAAGCCACTCTGACTGGTCTTTCATATGGATCTGGTTCTGTGGGTAGAAGGATGTGGAGGCTGACTGCTCTCCACAGTTCTGTACCTTCCTCCAATTTCACTGTCAATCAGCTATATCATTCTGATTTTGTCAACATGACTTACCCACTTTCTCTCTTTGAGCTGAGAATCCACCCCAACTGATGGGGAAAGGACCAGCACCTTGGGACACCAGCCAACAGGGAAGCAGAATACCTGCTAAAACGTGCTGCTGTCAGAGGTAGTTAGGGAAGGGGTAGCCAGGAAGCAGTACAGAACAAAAGAATATCTGTATTTAGAAGTTTTCTAAGGGTAAAAGAGAGATTCAATTTAAGGGGTGGGTCAATGCGTATTGTATTTTGCCTTCAGGCCACCAGACAAGCTAATTATCAAGAATTTAAAGAACAGGGTCACACTGTCTTACAAAATAAAGACAGGTTTGCCTAAGAATTCTAGGGCTGGCAATATGAATATTTAGAGTGTTTACTTCTCTTCAAAGAACAATAGATTCCCTTTTAGCAGCTAAACACAAAGCCTATGTACTGCATTGATCAAAGAAGCATACAGCCGTTAAAAGACACATGCACTTTAGAACTTTTTATGTTGTTATGCAAAAAATACTTGATCGCTTCAGTCTATTACACTATATCATGAAAAGTGGAAAGACTTTTTTCAAGAAAATCCCAATCATTCAGAAATTACTGTCCAACAAAAGGAAAAGGTTTAAAACTGACAAGGTTGTTCTTTTCTCTCTGTAACTCAGAATTATTCTTTAGAATCCAAACTCAGGCTCCTGTCCTTTATCCCATTTGAGCGACACCAAAGTGTCAGTGCTAATCTCACCTCTCATTTTCAAAAGGTTGGTTTCTAGCTCTTTTCCTTTAAGTGACAGCCTTGAAAATGTGACTGATTATTAGGCCTTTAAGTATTGCACTGATTTTTCCATGGGTTATTCACAGATCCCTACATACAGTGACTTATGTCCGGCCTTTGGGATCTGTGGAAGCTACAGCCACAAGTTTCTAAATTTTTTTGTGGGGGTCCCAAATTGGTTTGTCAGTGTGGGGGACAGCACTGCTACTCATGGTACTAATGTCACTCCAGCAAGATCTTTCACAACCTACATCCTGCAGCTGAGCAGGTTCCTCTAATGAGAGCCAATATAATCTCAGTCTGGCCACAAGGAAAGAGACAGTGTATCTAGTGGATTAAGCATAGAAGCAAGTGACTCCACTCCTGCATTCTAATCCTGGCTGCTGAAATTACAATTTCAGTCAGTCATACTGAATGGAAAGTTTTCCCTTATTGGGGAATTCTATAAACAGAAGCAGTCTAAGAAAAATCAATTTCATTTCCGGTTGAACTTAAAAAAAACCAACAGTATAAGGCATTTATACAAATAATTAAAACACTAATATTAAGCATTGGAAACAACAGAGGAGGAGAAGGACCTTGGAATATTGGTTGATCTAAGGATGACTATGAGCCGCCAATGCGATATGGCCGTTAAAAAAGCAAATGCGGTTTTAGGATGCATCCGGCGCGGTATTTCCAGCAAAGATAAGGAGGTGTTAGTACCGTTGTATAAGGCGCTGATGAGACCTCACCTGGAATACTGTGTGCAGTTCTGGTCTCCCATGTTTAAGAAGGATGAATTCAAACTGGAACAGGTTCAGAGACGGGCTACTAGGATGATCCGAGGAATGGAAAACCTGCCTTATGAAAGGAGACTCAAAGAGCTTGGCTTGTTTAGCCTAGCCAAAAGAAGGCTGCGGCGGGATATGCTTGCTCTATATAAATATATCAGGGGGATTAACGTTAGGGAGGGAGAGGAATTATTTAAGCTTAGTACTAATGTAGGCACAAGGACAAATGGGTACAAACTGGATATTAGGAAGTTTAGACTTGAAATTAGACGAAGGTTTCTAACCATTAGGGGAGTGAAGTTCTGGAACAGCCTTCCGAGGGAAGTAGTGGGGGCAAAAGACTTATCTGGCTTTAAGACTAAGCTTGATAAGTATATGGAGGGGATGATATGATGGGATAGTTTAATTTGGGCAATTGATCTTGGATTATCAGCAGATAAGTCTGCTCAATGGTCTGTGAGGGGATGTTGGATGGGATGGGAACTGAGTTACTGCAGAGAATTCTTTCCTGAGTGCTGGCTGGTGAGTCTTGCCCACATGCTCAGGGTTTAGCTGATCGCCATATTTGGGGTCGGGAAGGAATTTTCCTCCAGGCAGATTGGCAGAGGCCCTGGAGGTTTTTCACTTTCCTCTGCAGCGTGGGGCATGGGTCTCTTGCTGGTGGACTCTCTGCAGCTTGAGGTCTTCAAACCACAATTTGAAGACTTCATTAACTTAGACATAGGTTAGGGGTTTTTACAGATGTAGATGGGTAGGGTTCTGTGGCCTGCTTTGTGCAGGAGGTCAGACTAGATGATCATATTGGTCCCTTCTGACCTATGAGTCTGAGTCTCTAAGCAGTCTTAAAGAGGACTCCTATGTATCCATATTCTATATAACAATACTTTCTTCAAAGCATCTTACAGACATGAATATTGTTAGAGCCTAAGTACTCAAACAGAAAAAAAGCTATTTCTGAAATTTTTATTTAGTGACTGGTAGCCTGCTTTTCAGAGGCGATCAGCATCCACCACTGAATGAAGTCAAAATGAGGGCTGGATGCTCAAACAAATAAACCAACAAGGCATTGATTTATTATCATTCCTGTCACACGGTTCAACAATCTATACAGCAGTACAGACATTCATTAATACTTCACAATACCTTGACCAAGAAAAGCACAAACCTACCTGTAGAGCAGGTTCAAATTATTAACTAAAGACTCAGCTGACAGCACACTGCACAAAGGAACACTGGCAGCCAATTTAGCCTTTCTGTGATTGCTATCACATGGAAATTTTAATTCTTTTATGCAGGCTAATAAAGAGGTAATTCAACTTCTCTGCCAAGATAAATTACAAAGAGCACAGATTTGACATCCACTCGTTTTTTATTTATTCTTTTCTTCTAGCTATTCAACTTTTCTTCTTGGATATGTTTCTTTATGAGTTTAGAGAATATTGTGGGATAAACAAACTACTCATATGTTGCCCCTAAATACGGTTTTTAAAATGCAGTTTCCAAGAGAGTCTTTAGACTTTTCTGAATGCCACAACATGAGTGTCTTTCTTTTGTATGTGCAAAAGATGTAAAACAGCTGCTTGCAAAGAATATTACTAAGGATCAAAAGGTGGGAATTTTCCCTGAAGAAAACAAAAAAAAAACAAAAAAAACCAACAACACTTCTCCTGTACTGTCACATACACCAAAGCATTAAGCTATCTTAGACCAATAAAGTTTGACAGTCCTTCCAAACACCACATTCAATGTAACTGAATAAAATACTAAATAATTTCTTCCTCCAACATTTTTCCTCATGTTCAAAAATAATGGAGAAGTTGTACGTGACTCATCTTTCAGTGGACTATTTAAAAATAAAACAGGCAAGTTGTTGAGACCAACAGCACAGCAATCAGAGTGGACAAAATATAGGGAATGATCCTTCTGTTCCTGAAGAATGAAGAGGCAGAGCAAGCCTGTTTTCCAGCTCTGACTACTACAGTACACAAAGCAATCACTTCTAGGATCTATCCATCTAGCCACAGCTTTTTCTAACAAGTGCTTAGTTTTTACCTGTCCTCATCTTTCAGCAGCTGGAGAAAAACAGAGGAGACAAGTTTGCATCTCATAAGAGTGAGCACTGATCAAATTATCAAATCACCAAAGCTTCATACACCTTTACTGTCACCACAGATTAATATTGCTCAGAAGCAACACAACAGTAGGTACAGTGACTGACACACCACCACCTTTCCCCATACAGATGCAGCAAGCATTTGCACAGTGCATGGGTCTGCTGAACACCCCCAAGAGGCCACTCTGAAAAAGCAAAAACAGCAATCATAACAATGAGTTGGTAGATCTTATAATAAAAGGAAAGACTTAAGAGAAACACTGCTGCTGTTCAACCCCAGAGAATAGACAGTGAAACCCATACTAACAGCCACCTCTAACTGGAAATATCCCTAGTCTTCAACCACTTAAAAAAAATCACCATTAATTTTATATATCATTTTACACACACACACACACAATTACTGTTATTATTTACCAGATTTTGAAAGTGCCCAATAATGCAGGTTTCAACATAAACTGTTTTTCTTGATTATTTACACACTAACATTCTCACATTCCTCATATCTACCCATTTTCACAAGCACTCCTAGGACAGCAACTTGACTGCAGAAAATGTAGCTCACCCCACACAACTCAAGAACAGATAAAATAATCTTGCCACATAACTCCACCTGAATAGGTAAACACACACACCCACCTCTCACAAGGACAAAAATCCTCAAGTACGCCCTTCACCTTGAAGAGGGGGAAAATGTGAATACCCTCATCTCTATACACATATCTTCCTCCAGAGTCTGCCACATTAATTAAACATTGACCAGGTAAACTGACCCACCCCTTCCCGCAGGATAAGATCCTTCTTGCATAAGCAGACACCCACACCCACCCCCAGTAAAATATAATCCCCTAGATACACACCACCATAAACTGGTAGTTACTCTCTTCTGTGAAAATCCTTGCACAGGTTAAGTGCCCTGCTGCCAAGATAAGTGGCTCCCTATGGTATCTGTCCATCCAGGTCCCATAAATCCCACCAAATATCCATCCTTCAGAACAATGTCCACACAGTCTTTTATTCCTCCCCCATAACCCTCCTGTCTAGTTAAACTGATAACCAACCTCAAGACAGCCATCTCCATACAGGATCTCTCCCATCCCACTCCACGCTTTTCCTGCACAGAAAGACAGTACTACCTCCAAGTATTTCCCTGACATGTCTGTCACTCCCCCTCCCAAACCAGACACACAACCCACTCCATGTAAATTTCCAGACAAAGTCTATCACAAATTCTCAATTCTCCAGGCAATTCTTCCTGTTCCCATGTCCAGGTAAATACTGCCCTGTCTCCCTGCAGTAAGTATCATCCTGCAGTAAGTATCATTCCCCACGCGGAAATGCCTACCCAAGTAACCTGCTTCCCACCTTTGCCCCTCCATATAACACAAGAACTAGGAATCACTCAATGGAAACTAATAGGCAGCAGGTTTAAAATAAACATAAAGAAGTAGTTCTTCACACAGCAGTGTCAACCTGTGGAACTCATTGCAATGGGATGTTGGGAAGGCCAAGAGTTTAACTGGGTTCAAAAAAATAGTTGACCAGTTCATGGAGAATACGCCTTATCAATAGTTATTAGCCAAGGTGGTCAGTGATGCAACCTCATCATCTGGGTGCTCTTAAACTTCCAACTTCCAGAAGCTGGGACTGGATGACATGGGATGCATCACTCAAAACTGCCATTCTGTTCACATCCACTGAAGCACCTGGCATAGGCCACCATCAGAGACAACATACTGGGCTAGGATGACCATTGGCCTGACCCAGTATGGTCGTTCTTATGTTCCTATGGAGTTGGTCATTAACACATACACCATCCCCCTGCCAACATAAATGCCCCACACAGAATAAGCATCATCCTGCAGGGTCTGTGATTATCTAGGCAGGAGTTCCTGATTGGTAAACAACCCTTTGCTGGACAAGCGTCATCATGCGGTGTGCTGTCACTTCCCCTATACACTCTTGCCCTGGTAAGCGTCTCCCCATTCACAAAGTAAGCATCTCCCTGCAAGACCTGGCACCTCCTACCCCCATGTTCAGGTACATCATCCCTTTCCCTTGATAAGCATCACCCTGAAAGGTCTATTACTCTTACTTCATGCACAAATACGCAGGCGAGAGTAGCTCACCTCTTCATCAGAATAAACATCCTCCATACACAGCCCTGCCTTACTCTCAGAATAAATATCGCCATGCACAGCTTGTCACACTCTCCTCCCCCAGGTAAATGTTCTCCCCTCTCAACCAGCTCTCTCAGGCCCCTGTTGCCTCTGACACCACAGGGAAATGCCCCCCTCCCCTCACTAGCATCTCCCTAGGACCTGTCACCCCCCATCCCAGGGAAATGCCCTCCCTGCACTAGCCTGTCACCCTCTCCTCTCCCCTGCACTAGCATCTCCCTCGGGCCTGTCACCCCCCATCCCAGGAAATGCCCCCCCCCAAACACATACACACTAGCATCTCCCCAGGGCTTGTCACTCCCCCATCCCGGGAAATCCGCCACCATCCCGCACTAGCATCTCCCTAGGGTCTGTCACCCCCCCATTCCGGGAAATGCCACCCATCCCCCGCACTAGCCTGTCACCCCCTTCCCCTGCACTAGCTTCTCCCTAAGGCCTGTCACCCCCCTATCCCGGGAAATGCTCCCTCCCCGCACTAGCATCTCCCTAGGGCTTGTCACTCGAGCCCTGACACGCGCTCCCGCTGCTCGGTCCCTACCCCCATTCTCCGCGCCCCCTTGGCCGGTGCGGCTCCCCAGCCGAGCCCGGGGCTCCGCAGGCCTCGCCCGCCCCGCCTCGGGAGCGCGGCCGGCCGAGAGGTTCCTTTACCGTCTGCGTGCGGCGCAGCCTCGGGCTGGGCCATGGCTCCGCCGGCGTCCCCCGCTCCCCTCAGGCAGCGGTGCTGCGGCTGAAACCGCTACGCCAGGAGCCACTGCGAAAGACGAGAGCTGCCGGGCTGGGCCTCCGCCTCCTCCGCCTCATCCTGACAGCGGGCAGGGGGCGGGCGGAGCGGCGCGCAGGCGCCAGGGGCTGGCCCGGGGGAGCACGGGACCCGCGCGGGGCTGGGCCGGGGCGGTGGGCCGAGGCCGAGCGGCAGCTAGAGGGGAGGGAGAAGAGGGGATACCTACCCCCTCCCCCCGGATCAAGTGGAGGAAGGGAGCCTGGGGAAGAACGGACGCAGGAAGGGGAGATGAGGCAGCCCCTGGAGTGGAGCTGAGACCATCAGGCTGTGGGGCCCTTGCCTAATTCTGTGACCATCAGTAATATTCTGGGATCCCGGCTCCTGGTCTGTGGCCTCACTTGATGGGCCTCAGGTGAGGAAGCCCCTCCAGTGAGTCCGTGCCACAGCATCCTACCCTTGGCCACATGCGTTCATGGTTGTTCTTGGCACCATTCTCCTGACGGTTCAGGTGTTGGGTTACCTCAAGGATACTACAGCATTTGATAGACCGATGGCCTGATCCTGTGCCTTGTACTTCACCTGCTACATTTCCACTAGCTTTTGCCTTTGTCATTCATTTGTTATGGAGGTTTCTCACTCTGTCAAGCAACTAAATTAAAATAAACCCAAACATTCTAACATGTACTAATATAAAATTGGACCTATTAGTTCTGGTATCACTAGAGAATCAAGTGTCTGGGATTTATTTGAAATCCAAAATGGAGTCACTATATAAATCTCTGTTACTCCTTTAAAACTTGTCCTAGACACCCAGGGCCAAATTACTGCTAGCATAAGTGGGCACAACTCAAAAGAGTTCTGCCAAAAGAATTGCCTTTACTAATACGTTAAGACTTCATTGCAGTCCTGTCAATTACACCCAGGCTGAATTTGGCCTAAATACTTGATGCATCGACTTTGGCAAGCCACATCCTGCCAATAAAGTGATTGAAAATTTAACTGAATTTCAAAATCCCAAAAAGTGGAGAAACACCCACATAGGTGGGACACGGGGAAGACAGAGAGGGGGAAACCACATGAAGGTCCTGAACTGCAGATGAAGGTGAATAGTGCAGCATACTGTATTCAGCAAATTATGGAAACCACGAAAAATATGTAGAGGAAAAGAAGAAAAACATATTCTAAATGCTAGTAAGTTATTTTAAAAAACTATTGTGATCAAACAGAACAAACTAACCTATTCTATAGTATGTCACAAGGTCTGGTGCTCAGAGGACATGGATTGGGACTATATTACTTCATTTCTTTTCTGCATCTGCACATTAACATATTTTATACTATTCACTGCCTAGAGTGGATTATTCCACATATATGTTCACTGGCCACTAATCCAGCTTCACAAACAGATGTGAAAATATACCTACTGAAACCACCCATCCCTTTGGCAACCTACTCCTTCCTCACCTTTAGCAACTCTTTCTTCCCACAGCAAGTTTTGTCTCAGAATGCTTCTTTCTGCCCTTCCTTTCCCATTTGATATGAGCTCCTTTCACCTTACCTTATTGAAGACAGGAAAATGCAACCTGCACAAATAGAACCATATTTTCAAAATTGCTCAGCTGTTGTCTAGGCACCTAAATAAAAGGTCAGATTTTACAAATATTTGACACAGTGAGCACTGAGTTCTTTTGAAAAATCTGGACCTGATTGTGGGTGCTGAGCACTTTAAAATTTGGTCTCACATATCTCAAGGTAGGCACCCAAAAATTGCATAATTCCCATTGACTTAATTAGTGTAGGCTCAGACTCTTAAGGAATCACTCGAATTTCTGCTGCAAACAGAAATTCAGATGATCTCCAGCTTGTATCCTTATTTATCTGCAGGTGCTTAATAAGGGATGAGTGTAAACTCCCTCCAACCATTCAGATCATCAAAACACCTAGTGGGGTCTTATGACATTCCAAAAATCTACATCAAAGCTCAAGAACAGTGCTTATATATTAAAGGGTTTAATACTGTAGCTGGGAGAAGAGGAAGGGTTGAAACTTTGTTTTTCCTGTTCTCCTATCCAGAGCTTGACTAACTTTATAAGTAAGTTTCATACCTGAGCTTTGTTGTCTGCTTTTGGAGGGTAATAGGACCTGTCAGACGTAAAGATTTACACAGTATATAATAGCAATGTCTTGGAATTTAGAACAATCGGATCACTCCCCCAGTTCCTTCCCAAATGTCCCATTTAATTATGATAATTTGCAGTTCTGTTGCACTGAAGATCTCAAAGGGTTTTACAAATATGAATCGGCTAAGTCTTACAAGAGCTCTGTGAGGTAGGTAAATATTAATAGCAGGCTGAAGACATGAAAACAGGCCCAGAGTGATTCAGTGGCAGAACCAGCAGTAGAGCTTGAGTTCTGAGGCCCAATCCTACACTTTTAGTTCTAGACAATACTACCAATATTAATGAACCAATCAGATTGCTGCAGGAGGTCACTGACTATTTCCACCACTCAAGAAGACAAGATGAAGGTTCCCACACAATTAATCACTGTCTGGCAGATTTTCATGGCAGAAACTGCAGTTTTGACAAACCTGTTTAGCTTCAGAGCCTAACACTGATATTTCAGCATCCATAGAACATGCAGTAAACACAGGATAAATGAAGACATGGTTGACTTGAAAAAGTAAACTCTGTAAATTAGTACAGATTAGAGATGAGGCTAACACCTCAGACCCTCCCAGCCTGAAATTTGAACTAACCAAAAGTATTAGTTTGTAGCTCTTGGTGAAACAATAGTGAGATCCAGTGACTAGCTAAGCTAAACCGAAGTGTGTAATCCCTGTGGATGTCTACAGGTGAGGCTCAGATTGGAAGGAAGGAAGGAAAGGAGTTTAGAAAAGTCATTCACACAGCTATGTCTTTCAGGGGTGTGAAAAATCTACACCCCTGAGCAATGCAGTTAAGCCGACCTAACTGTCAGTGTAGACAGTGCTAGGTTGATGGAAGAATTCTTCCATCAACCTAGCTATCACCTTTTGGGGCGGGGGGGGGGGGGGGTGGATTATATCTACATGTAGATAGTGTCTATACTGCAGTGCTGCAACTGTGCCACTGTCGCATTTCCAAAGTAGACAAGCTCTAAGACAGAGAAGTGGGATTTTCTTTTGGCTCTATAAAAAAAAGCATCAATAAAAAGCAGAATAATTTTTTAATATTTTTATTTCTTTATTCTTTGATAGGTACAGGGCACCCATCATAGATGTGCTGGGTGCGCAAAACAGAATGACATTTCAAAACGCAAATTAGAGTAGTCATCCAGACATACAAGGTGAAGTCCCTAACTAGTTTAAATTAATGTAGCTTCACTGATTTCAATGCAGATAGGCTGATTTATGCCAGCTGAGAATCTAGCTTACACATAGCATGAAAACTCACATCAAAAAGAGCTCCCAAAGCCAGTACTTATTATCATTTAACATTTTTAAAGTCGTAGTGCCTATAAGGCACAATCAAATTGGATTCTATTATGCTAGGCACTGTAAAAACATAGAATCAATGACAGTTCCTGCGCCTTTGATAAGGAACACCCATAGTTTAGTTCATCCCATCTCAGAGAAAGGCTGAATTACAAAACAGATTTTGCAATCTGCCTGCAGAGTCAACAAACTTGGATTCTGTTGCACCAAGGGGGAAGAAAATTCCAGAGTTGAGGTCCTTCCTTGAGAATGCCCAGATGAACAAATCCAAAGAGTGTCATCTCATGCATCCCAGATGATTTCATGTGTAACTTGTGAAGATCCAGGTGATAATCTCTTTCACTGGACTAACCACAAATAGAAGAGACGCTGTCATGTTTTATCTTTACACATAAGAAACAAAGAAAAGACTTATGACCTGAACATATAGGGGACAAGGCATCACGGAGGAGGAGCTACACATCCTCAACTCGAAATGAAGCCAAAGGGAGCATTCAAAGAAGGCACTCAGCAGCTTAAATTCTGTCAAGTAGCAGTCAATGGAGTTCTCTCATGTCCAGAAGGAGAGGACATGAGAGACCGAGGAAAGGAACAGCACAGAAATTGGTGCTAGTATCTTTACTGAATATTTCTAGACTTTAGATCTTAGATCTGAACTAGTCAATATTTTACCTTTCAAATTTCATTTTTTTAACCATAATTCAGAATTACCTGACTTTCAAACATTTGTTTCCTCAATAACTACAATGTTCTAATAATGTGGTAAATTAATGGTCTATTTAAAACATGAGGACTGAATCCTGCAAAAATTTAGTCATCTCAGTAACATATGTGAGTGTTTGCAGGATTGGGCCTTAACTCTCTCTTCTACACAAAATGTTATCTGGGAATATAGATTGGTCTAAGGTTGTCTTTCCCAAGCAGGGATTGGTTAAAATTCCCAAATCATCAACTCTTTCTGGCAAAAATGTTAGGAATTCAGTGTTGAGCAATTATATTACTTGCAACTGTAACTTTTTAGAGAACCCTATAATATTTTATGTAGTTAAAATCTTTTTCAAGAGCAATTGAAAAATTATGTTATTTCCTCCTTATTGTTTAAAGGGTTCCATGTGGTACAATTCTTTGAATATATGGAAAGCAGATGAAGCCAAAAATGACATTTGGCAGGCAAAAATCTAGGCTGCTTGCATTGGCTCCAAATCTAGATACGCTCATATTTATGATCTCATTTGAAAGCTGTGTATATTAAGATTCTAAAGCTCTTTTAGTTCCCATGGGGTTACTTCACTGGACACTCTGATGTACCATGTACCTAAACAATTTTTCTTGTTGCAAAATAACCACAGAATCAGAAACTCATAATGGGCCCATAACAACGTATACATTAATAACATACACTTTTGGATAACCTCGTACAGCAACATTTAGTTAGAATCTTAACTTTTAAGAGACTCAAAAATAACAGTACCCCTCTGATATAGGTATGTATTAATCTTCCTCAGTTTAAAGTTTGGGAAACTGAGGCACAGAGCAAGGCAAAATAACCTACTCAGGGTAGGTGTACTGAATTAGACACAGAGTAAATAACAGAACTTCAGAGTTCCAAGTCCCAAATAGTCCCCTCTGACCATTATATACATCCTCTCATTAAAAAAAACAACACGATCATTGAAGTTAATGGCAGTGGGTTAAGTTTAGAGGATGCATACAAGATGAGTATTTTGCAATCAGAGACACTCTGAGTAAATTGGAAGATTTGGTATATATTACATGCAGTAGTATCTTTCATAACAATTGATCATATTAGCTGAAGTTTCCAGTGCATTCATTTCCCCAGTGTAACTTAGGGTGACCAGATAGCATGTGTAAAAAATCAGGATGGAGGGGTGAGGAGTAATAGGTGACTATAAAAGAGAAAGCCCCCAATATCGGGACTGTACCTATAAAATCGGGACATCTGGTCACCCTAGTGGATCTTGTTCTGGACCCAATGCTATAGCCCTTGTTCAAGTGAACAGTCAGTTAATATCAGTGAGATAACTCATGTAAGGATTACAGGATTAGGCCCTTTATTTGTGGCAAATTTTCAGATCTAATCTCCCTATGAGGCACATGCAGATCAGATATCCTGTTAATTCTATTGCTAACAATGCCCAGTTGTCAAGAGGAAGAGGGATTATTGCAAGCACCATGAATCTGGCGTCCCAAGTGTGTTGTATTAAACTGTGTAGCCACTAGACTTTCATTTTAAGACTACAAAGGCTTTTGTTTTGGAGGGTTGATAGTTTTTTGTTAATCCATGCAATGGTAACTCCCACTGCGTCCCTTCCACAACTGACAAGGGATAGCTTAAGCCAGGGGTGGTCAAACTGTGGCTCGCAAGCTGCATGTGGCTCTTTTATAGTTAAAGTGTGGCTCGTGGAGTCCCCTAGGTTCCCCCCTCCTCCCATTCACTGAGTGGGGGAAGCTCGAGGTTTCAGCCACACAGCAGCGTGGAAGAGTTAGGAGCTTCTGCCCAGTGGGGAGAGGGGGTCTTGGGGCTTCAGCCCTGCAGGAGGCACCTGCTGTGGCACTGGGCTTCAACAGGAGCGGGGCAGAAGTGCCCAGCCTCGGAAGGCACCTCCCACAAGAGCCTTTCCTGAGTAATCCTAAGGTTTGTCTACCTACCTCTTTATTTTCCTGGAGCTGTTCTCTGTGCCTACGTCTCTCAGATACATTCACATAAAATATCTTGTACTTCAATAGCACCTTCCATCTGAGGAAGAGCTTCACAAACATAATTGGACTTAAACCCCCCAATACTTCCTGTGAGGCAAGTATTATTTCAGTTTTACAGATTGGGAAACCGAGGCACAGAGCGAGATAAAGTGAGTTGCCCAAAGTTACACTGAAAGTCAGTGGCAGAGATGGAAACAGAATCCAGATCTCCTGACTCCCAGTCCTGTATTTTTGCCATAAAACCATCTTTCCCCTCTTTGCTTATTTATTACAGCTTCAAATAGCTTCAAACCTCCCTTGAAAAATGCACAAAGGCAAACATACCTTGTAAAATTAATACTCGGCTACAAAGTACAAAGATTAAAATGACTCAGATTTTATATAACATCAGAGCATGCAGGAAATGTTTAAAACTGGGACACTCTTGACTTTGTGCAACACTAAGAAGCACTTTCTCCACTGACACCAAGAAAGATTTCACAGTACATGTTTTAGCCTGTCAGATCTTCTCTACAGACGTATTGCAATCTGTCCTATATTTACATGCAGACTTAATGTCACTCAGCCCATTTATATGCCACCTCCACTGCTCTTGTTACTATGGAGAAGATTGATAAACAACCAGTTAGCAAATAAAATATTTCAGGAGGAATGTGAAAACCATTACCTAGGGAATTTTCATGTACTGTGCAGTGACAACACTTTATTCAGCATTTGTTGTAACTTAGCAGAGCCTCTCTCACTGCAGCATTAGCCACATGCTGTCTAGTCAAAACACGCTCTTCCCACAGGACTTAGAAACTTAGACATGTAACTGTATCTTACCCTGGTGGAATCTGTATAGTTCTCATAGAGGAGAATTCTTATTTTAAAAGTAATATAGCTGGAATGAAATGCAAAGACTACCCTCAAGTGTCTAAGCAGAGTAACTGCAGAAAATATCAGAGGCATGATTTATTGCTACATAGCATTTATACTAAGGTGTCTCATTGCATTTCACAGCAAAGTTACAGCCAAGATATCCCATGAAGATGCAAGATATGTAAGCTACAATATATTTAGAGATAACACTTGTAGATAAGACAGGGTGGGAGTGAAGAATGACACAGTGACCACATTTCAGTAAGCATTACTGAACATTGAGACAATTTGGAGGCGCAGGGAGCAAGGTTAGATTGGTTTTTATGAGACGGAGATCTAAAAGTCATAGACTGGGGAAAGAGTTGCATCATAAAATGGAGTTTTCAAAGAATCAAGGAACCAACTAGACACCAAGAGGCAGGGAGTTTGTTCTCAATGGAAGTGACAGTGTGGGAGAAGGTCCTTAGTCCCACTGCAGAGAGAAAACAAGGGGAGACGTGTGGCAAAAAGAAGTATGGTATTGAAGTCATCTAGAAAGAGGTCTTGATAATTAAAAGAAGTAATGTTGTAAAGAAAGGTCCAGATCCTTGGCCTCTAGTCCATCCTCTTTGCATTGTGGGAGCAGCACAAGTCTGGAAAGCTGCCCTAAGTGGGCATCTGGGAAAATGGGGGAGTGAAAATTGACTTTAAACCACCTTGTTCACCCCCTCAGGCCCTGAATCAAACATAGCTTGGCTGGACTCAAGGATGTGGCTCTCGGTTTCATTGAATAGAATAATAGAATATCAGGGTTGGAAGGGACCTCAGGAGCTCCTCTAGTCCAACCCGCTGCTCAAAGCAGGACCAATCCCCAACTAAATCATCCCAGCCAGGGCTTTGT